>NW_026635930.1:0-203099 GCF_028554395.1 Pezoporus wallicus | reverse complement strand
TGCCTGTGGGAAGTGGGTTATGTTTTTCCAGGGAGAAGCCTGGAACACAGGTAGAGGGGGCCTGTACATGAAAGCATCGGTCTTGATGGGCCACAGGAAAGGATGCTGAGAGTTTCTCCTTCGTTTGGTGCAGTCTGTAGGCCTGTATCGTAAGGACACAGTCTGCACCTTTGGCTTTCCACAGGCAGGGCCAGCCTTGAGAGCTTTCGTCCCACCCGGTGCTGCTGCAGAAACCTTGAATCCCACTTTCCTTCCCAGTTCTTTGGAAGGACCAGATGGGAACTTGCCTTCCACAGAGTCTGTCTTGTGTTTTACAGAGTGGGGTAGCTTCTGTCGTGGGAGAATCCCAGTTACTTGGAGATGCTTCCCCATTCTTGCCGAGTTAATACTGGTTCAGCGAAGTGGTGCATAAAGGACACTAACCTCTCAAATGGTTTTAAACACAATTCTAGGTTTACTGTGGCTAAATCCAAACTAGTTTCAAGAGGACCAGGTCTGCTTTGATTGCTCTGTGCTGCCTCACCCCAGATGCTCTCCTGTACTCTGGTTCCCTAGCTGTTCTGGCCACATTTCTGACTCCTGTGATGACTAGAAGCAGCTTTCAGCTTTAGGAAGTGGTCTAAGGATGGATTTTTTTTCTTCCCTCTTATGTCTTACCCACTAACTCCAGAAATACTGACGTTTACTGGGGAGGATATGTATCTGTCTTAAAATTCCAGACACTGATGCTTAAACTGCCCATTGCAGCTGCCCTGTTGAGCTCCTCCTCAACCCCTAGGAAGCAGGGAAAAAGAGCATCACCATCCTGGTTGCTCTGGGCTAGTTATGAAGCAGTTGCCCAGCAGATGGCTGTCTGGGGCTGTCAGCAGAGTGCAACAAACCCTCAAGGTCAGAGTCGCGGAAGTCAGCATTGCTGCTGCAGGACCCTGCATCCGCTTGTGGCAGCTGCACCTGCGCCGGTTGAACTGCACAAATCCGCATCTGGGTCAGGACGGGCAGGCAGCTGGAAAGGAAGAGCCCCCCACCCATCCTGCTGAGGAAGGCTGTGACCTCCAGGCTTGGTGATGAGCTGTGTGCTGTAGTTTGTATTCCCTCCCATCCCAGTCCTGCTAGGCTGAACAGCTGCAGACTATGAAAATCATTCTTGGATGCAGAATGTGGAACTAGTAGCACCCTGGACTCACTGGGATGAAGAGCACAGCTCCTCCATTCAGGCACTGAGGAGCCTTCTCAGTCTGTGTGCTTGGCTCTTGCTTGGTGCTCCAGGTCTTACCTTGGTGCTATCACCAGCCCAGGCTTGCCCATCTCTGTGCCCTTCAGCAGGACACGCTCTGAAAGACTGAAATACTCCCTACACGCTAACAGATCAGTTGTTACTAGTAACCATAAACTGTCTCCCTTCTGCCAAACTATCCCCTTTAATACTTCTTTTATAAAGCATGTCAGATCCTTTTCCCAATTTCAATTATCCAAATTATATTCTCCCCACTGTGAAGTTTTTGCAGACATTCACATTTTGTGTGACAAACCTCTGTCTGTTTAAACATGCTCAATTTCATTTGGTGCTTTAGGTAAGTAAAACATGGGAGAAAACAACTGGGAATGAGGGGCTGCTTTCCAACAGCAGTGGTGGGAGGAGAGGAGCTTTGGGAAGGCTGATCAGACACATCTGCTGGTTCAAAACCTGAAACCAAGGCACCCTGGAGTTGTTTAAAAAACTGCCTGTGTCTGTTAACACTCTCTCATGGATAATATGCCAAATCCTTGCCCCAGGGTGCGTGTGGCCTCGGGATGAGAGATAGGTTTGAACACAGGTACAGTTTCCTGCACACTGAGGACTCTCTGGCTTTCAGAAGCTCAGATTTAAATTCAAATGTTATTTTCTAATTGCCTGGCTTCTTGTGGGAATTCAGATAATGTATATTCAGGTTAATGCTGCTCAGTAGAGGCTGGTAAGCTGGGTTTCCATACCAGCAAAGAATACCAATGACATTTCTCTTTATGCTCCTTGCATATGTTTTTGCTGTATCAGAATCCACAAGCTTCTTGTGCTGCACATCCTGCCTTGATGCAAATGAATTTTTTCCAGTGGTGATTCAAGGTGCCTGGGAGTATTCCAGAAGTAATCCATGACATGTAAGTCTTCCATCCTTGCATTGCTCAACCTCTTTCAGTCCTCTTCATCAGTTAGTCCAGGGGGATGTCATGGGAGGCAGCACTGAAAGCCAAGTTGAATAATCTCCACTGCTCTGTCCTTATTCAGTCAGCCACTCATCTCACCATTGATGACCTTCCCTCTGGTCTCAGGGGCCACTGTAGAAGAAATGCCCCAGTAAAGCAGTAGCTTGCATATCAGAGCTGCCCTTGACCAAGTGATCCTTCACCTTGGCCAGAACAGTCCATCCAGTGATTTGCAGACCCTAGGCAGGAATGCACCTCACGTGTGCAGTGAGGGATGCTCTCCTCATAGAATCATAGAATGGTTTGGGTTGGAAAGGACCCTAAGATCATCCAGTTCCAACCTCCTGCCATGGGCAGGGGTGCCTCACACTAGACCATGTCACCCAAGGCTCCATCCAACCTGGCCTTGAACAGCACCAGGAATGGAGCATTTTGCATCGTGACATCTTGCTTCCAACCACAAGGTGTGACTGTGCTGCTTGTTTGTACAAGCCATGGACAAAGCTGCCTGTGGGGTCAGTGGCTTGAAGCCATGCTCACTGCAGCACAGCACTGGTGCCATCAGTGTGCTCCGCACCGAACGGCTTCAATAGCACTGCCCAACTGTTCCCATTGGAAAACCATCGCAGCTGCCTCTGCAGCTCCTTGCTGGGGACTTTTGCTGGGGACCCAGAAGAGGGCAGGGAGATGCCTGCCTTGCACAAGGGCTTCCCAGGGAAGAGGGCTGTAGGGATTGCTGGGATTCCTGCCCCTTCCCTGCTCTCTGGGATGCATTTTGGGTGACCCAAATGCTCATTTATAATGCGGGTTCAGCGCCTGCTCAGATGTGGCTCTTTGTCTTTCTGCCCAGCAGGCCCTGCCCCAGAAAGCTGCTCAGTGAAGGGAATGGGCTGCCTGGTGCTGGATGCTTGAAATGGAAAACTATTTCTAATTTAGGGAGATTTGTGTATAAAACTGAGGACATTTTCCATTGCCTCACCGTATTGGAATAGTTCTGTGAGCCAATCTCAAACCTAGTAAAAATGTAAACCTAAAGCAGAGATTGGACAGGGTTTTTGCTAACACATCTCTGAATTCAGATGCTTTAAGCTCAGATGGTTCAGTCTGAGCAGTTTACAATGCATAGGCTCTCCACAGGCTTATTAGAAGCCTGGCTATAAAGATCAGTATCACAGTTACAACGACAGCTGTAGATAGGCTTCACTTCTCTTTGCAGGTGACAGTATGAGTGTGGATTTGCTGAAGTACACGACACTGTTGCTACCCCTCGGCATTCTGAGTGGAAGCCTGGGATATTTATCCATGCAAAGAGCTGGCTTCCCTTCTCTGTGAGAAACCTGAGCTCGGGATTCTCGCCCTGACAGAGAGGAGATTTAGGTTAGATTAAAAAGTTCTTCACTGCCCAGAGAAGCTGTGGCTGCCCCATCCCTGGCAGTGCTCAAGGCCAGGTTGGACGGGGCTTGGAGCAACCTGCTCTAGTGGAAGGTGTCCCTGCCGTGGCAGGGGGGTGGAACTGGATGAGCTTTAAGGTCCCTTTGAACACAAACCATTCTGTGATTCTCTGCTGCTGCTGCTCTGGGTCTGAAAGAGCACATGAGCTCTGGATACCAAAGTAAATTCTGAGCTGCTTGGGTTTGGATTCCCCAGGGCTGAAAGCATATCCCAGCAGCAGCATTTCTTCTTGGTACTGTTTCCTGTTTCCTAATAGTTATTTATTGCTGGCAGCTGGTTGCTCCTTCTTCTCTCTCCGCTCATACCATCAAAAAATTCTGAACTGTGATTTACCCTTGAATATTTGTCCTGGTGGACCAAAAGCAAGGGAATAAACTCCCTGTCCTTTCCCGTCTTTAATCCCTATGCAGACTGAAGCAGAACCTTTTCAAAGGGGTAAAATCACAGCGATTCCTGCTCGAGCTCAGCCAATGTGATTCAGAAAAGCTCCCGACTGCCCACATGGTCAAACCCTAAAAAACCACTTCCCTCTGAAACACAATCCCTGAGCTCATCCCCCTCCCAGCTCTCCGCTCACCCCTGACTCCCCATCAATCACTGCCAGGCAATTATCTGCTTCGTTCTGTGCCTCCTGACCGGAGCCAAAGCTGAGGAGCGGGCAGAGGATGCCAGGATCACTCGGCGGAGGAACTCGCTGTTCTCTCCGCCCCGGCCGTCCGTTTCCAAGCAGAGGCAGCCGTGCTCAGCCGCAAAGCACGGGGAGAGCTGCTGCAGCGCGACCGAGGGCCGCCTCCAGCGGCACGGGCTGAGCCTGGAAAAGGGCTTGAAGCTGCGCTGGGAGGGAGGTTGGGGCAGGGGCTCCTCTCTGGTAGTACCCTGGGAAACCGGGATCTGCTGCTGCCGGGATGGGGAAGGAGTGTGGATGGAGCGCCCTGGTAGTGCTCCCAATCCCCACCCTTGTCCATCACCCCAGCGGCTCCACATAGGGGAAGCGGGGCTGTCCCTGGTCCCCTCTGCCTCCATTCTGGATGAAGACGGCAAAGTTCAGCTTCTCTTGGGCAGGGAGGTGCCTGGAGGTGGTTCTGCTTCTGCCAGGGGTGACACGGATGAGTTACGGTGACGTGGTGCCGGTGTGAAATGCCTGTCTCCGAGATGAGCAATTCCTTGTGATACGGACGAGTTCTCTCATGTGCTGATGATAAATTGTTGGGGTTTCCCCATTCTCTTCCCCATGGATGCAGCGTAGGGGATGAAGCACCCTGCTGTCCCGCATACCGCCTGCCCCAAAGGCATAAGCTGCCTCCTGGCATTTCCCTCATTAACGCTCTCAAATGGGGCGAGCAGCTGTCCCGGTCACCAGCACAGGCACGTTTAGAGATGCCAGAGCTGTTTGCTGATACAGGACAGCAGCCTTTCCCGGGATGGATCTGTGCCACCCTCTCCTCTTGCTTTATCCCGTGCCCCAGCTCCAGGCACAGGGAAGGTGGAGGAGGTCTGCAGAGAAGTGTCCCAATGGGAGCTGGATTGTAAGCATGGCTCCTCCACCTTGCTGCCTCAAACAGGGACTATATTCATGTAATTCTTGACATGACAGCCACGATTGCTCTTTCTGGAGAAGGTAAAAAACACACTGTATCACCAAGGACTGTCTTACTTGCACCAGGGATCTCTCAGCACAAATCTCTGCCCCCAGTGAGAGGGACAGGAGGCATGAAACACCCAGCACCCCAGGGTCCTGCCTCCAGCTCTGCCACCCACAGCCACACACTGGGATTTATTGGGATGGAACTATCTGCATCTAGAGCTCGGGACTCAGTTTTCAGTATAATTACCCTTTGGACACCTTCCTGGATTTGGCCTCTACAATATCCAATGGCAAAGAGTGGCACTGTTTAATGATGCGCTGCTTTGTTTCAGATGGGCTGAATGGTGATTTCACTAGTGTCACTGAAATCTTGTCTTGTGAGAGTTCAATACAGATTATTTCCCCTTCATCTTCTCTGAAATAATCTGTGACTTTCTGGGCCCTTCTCCTTTGGCTCCTTTTCCAAGCTGACATCTTGTTTAACCTTTCATCGTGCAAAGCTGCAATCCTGCTTCCCCCCTTTTTTTGTATTTCTAGTTCTACATACCATTTTTTTATGTAAAGATAATAGTTCTATTGATATTTTCTATTTTATTCTCAATTCTTTTCTTCCGTGCACTGGCAGAGTTGCTTAATTAAAACCAGTATTGATTTCTAAATATGCTGAAAAGTTTCTTTATCAAGTAGCTGGCTAATATTCTGTCTTCTGGATGTTCTTCTATAATCAAACCCCTCTGGTCCATCACTTTTGAATTATCTGGAAAAACTTCCACTAAATTCACAGCACATCCTTGCGGAAGGTGATGTACACATTGGGAAATTATGAGCTTTCTAATTTAATCTATGTAGCCTAGCAACCTTTACACCATCAATAAACGAGAACTGTTTTTTCTGAGCAAAAGACTACCCAGCTATTTCTTCATCCTGGTTCCATTCCAGTAATGGCAATATTGACAACGCTCAGCCCATAGGATTTACACTGTCTTCTTCTTACTTTATGTCTCTTCTATTAGTACTCCAGCTCACCTAACGCTTTGCTGAGAATAATAGTAAGATCTTCAAATGAAATATCTAGAGAAGATGCTCAGCTTGATTTTTATGCTTAGTTTTACTGCTAAAGGAGCTGCTTATCATATTAGTCATATGGCTGTTCTGGAGTCACTAAAGTGCGATTGCTAGGAAACTTGAAAACTGCTAAATGTTTGCTCACAAGTGTTTTCTGAAGATCTTTGGCAGCCATGTGTCACTTCTGAGTGTTGCCACAATTCAACTTTGAAGGGGAGGATCTTGCCAAAATCACTGGTTTCCTGGGATGTTTGTGTCCAGCAGGGCTAACTGCAGAGCCAACCTCGCCTCGGTGACCGTGGTGATGGGAAGTCCAACTTCATTATGTACAGTTGGTTTCAACTGGACATCAAGAATAACTGGACATCAATAACTTTTTTCCAAGACCTTCTTTGCCCTCAATGTTGCTTAAGCGACTTCTTTTCCTAAATAAATAAATAAATATATGAGGAGTTTTCTATTTATCCATATGGATAACATGGAGCAGTATCTTTAATTTCTCTAACTTGTTTCAGTGACCAGAGTATTCATTTCCAAAACAGTGTTCCCTAAGACATCATCCAGAGATCAAATACTGCTTCTAAGGTTTGGTCATGATGTTCCTTCTGTTCCAGTAGCTCTTTCCTAATCGGTTTCAATATGAAGTGAGACATGAATGAGAAACTTGTTATTCCATCTATGTCATAAGTAAAATGTAATCTCATTTCACTGAGGGCAGTTCTCCTCAGCAGTCTGGGAGCCTGAACTGCTGATACAGTGAGTACTTGCTGCCTTCTATATTTTGCCTTCTTTAGTGGGTGTTTTCCTGTAAAAATAAATACTTGTCAAAAATCCAACAAGAATTTGACCTTTGCCAAAGTACTGGCCTATTTTAAAGAGCATTTTAAACTCTGACTGTGAGCAGAAGTTGAACCCTGTCCTGGATGACAGCAGCATCATTTTTCTCCTTCTTAGTAGCTGGTGCAGTGCTGTGGTTTTGACTTTCAGCCTGGGAACAGCACTGGTAACACCGATGGTTTTAGTTGCTGCTCAGTAATGTTTACTCTGACCAAGAACTTTCTGAGCCTCATGCTCTGCCAGGGAGGAGGGGAAGCCAGGAGGAAGCAGAGACAGGACACCTGACCCAAACTAACCAAAGAGGTATTCCATACCACAGCACGTCATGCCCAGGATGTAAACTGGAGGCAGTTACCCGGAAGGGCTAGATCACTTCTTGGTCAGGCTGGGTATCTGTTGGTGGGTGGTGAGCGCTTGTATTCTCTTCCCTGTTATTTCCCTTATCATTATTATTGGTGGCAGCAGCAGTGGTTTGTGTTATACCTTAGTTACTGGACTGTTCTTATCTCAACCCGTGGGAGTTACATTCCTTCTATTCTCCTCCCTATCCTTCCCAGCGCATGGCGGGGGGAGAGACCAAGCTGCATGTTTTTTTCTGCGTTGCCAACTGGGCTTAAACCATGACAACCCTGTGACAGGAATAACTGGGCAAGCAACTGTGTCCTTTAAAATGAGATACCATTAATCCTTATTCTTATATACAGCTTCAGTCTGGAAAGACATTAGTAAAGAGTGCACAGCTTCCCTTTGCTTGAGCTGCAGGAAACAGCTGCTGGAGCAGATCTTTCATAGAATCACAGAATCCCAAACTGGTTTGGGTGGAAGGGACCTTAAAGCTCATCCAGTTCCAGCCCCCTGCCACGGGCAGGGACACCTTCCACTAGACCAGGTTGCTCCAGGCCCCGTCCAACCAGGCCTTGAACACTGCCAGGAATGGGGCAGCTGCTGTGGATACCTGGCATCAGCTCCTATTTCCTCATTACTGAAAGTCTTCAGGAGGATCCTTTACATGTTATTTAACTTCCTTTTTCCTGAGCTCATTGTCTCTGTATTTTTCCACAGTGGGAATAGGCTCTTCCCAGTTAAGCCAATCTCCCTACAGCTTTTCTTCTAAGCACAAGTGCTGTCATGGTGCAACCTTCATACTTGCTAACTTCCAAGAAATACTCCCATATAACCTTTTGGTTATTCCTCACATATTCACACCCTCTGGTTTAGCTGCACTTTTGCTGCTGCAATAGCATTTTCCATCCTTTTGTCCTTTTTTCCCCTTCACTTTCCACCCTACTGAGTTTCTCATTTGCCACAGACTTTTTT
The DNA here is from genome assembly GCF_028554395.1 of Pezoporus wallicus. NCBI lineage: Eukaryota > Metazoa > Chordata > Aves > Psittaciformes > Psittacidae > Pezoporus > Pezoporus wallicus. The sequence continues at coordinate 194,662 of NW_026635930.1, read as the reverse complement.
TCAGCAGCTAATTATTGGCTTTTCTCTCTGGACTCATCTTCTGTGTGCCTGAGACTTGAGTTTGATCCCAAGCAACTGGAATACATTTTCCAGTTTCTTCTTTAAAGCCTCTCAGTAGGTAAAAACAATTTTGCAAACTGAAAGAAGATTTAAATCAGCATTCTTTCTGTAACAGATTTCTCTGATCTCTGCTTTCATTTCCACAGCATTTGCTTGGCATCAAGGCCTTGAGAAAATAGCAGCTCATTGCTTTGGAGATAAACTCTTATCTGCTTTATAATTTAATATCCCTGCCACTAAGTGGAAAATTCCTCTGTCAGTCTCTGTGCCTGTTACGTAGCCTCAGAAGCAGCAATAACACTTAAACCATGTCAGCTCCTAGAACAGCTCAGATTAAACAACTTTGCAATTAAAGTGTTTATAGATTACAGCCTTTTCCTTCCTTCCTCATTTCAGACCATTTCATCAATCAACTGTTTTCTCATTGACTGGTTTTTCTGTAACTCTCTGGCATTGTCACACTACTCAGGCTCAGGAGGTTTCTCCTTGGCTTGCTCAAACACCATCCCTCACCATCAGCATTCTGAACTGCCTGCCTACTACTGCACCCAGGTAGGTCAATACATCCTTCTGTATCCCTTCCAATCCCTTCTTGTCTTTGCTGTTATGGTTTCATTTTAGCCCAAAGCCAACCAACATTTCAAGCTTGAAATACCCTTCTCAATGGGATAGCAAATCTTTCATAACCCTGTGCCCAGCTTTAAAGGGGTTGATGGATTTAGAGTGTAAGTGAAGAGAGTTTACCTTCTAATGCGAAGCTAAACAGAAAATAAACAACAGATAAAATAGACAAATAGGAAAGCTGCGTTATAAAATAGACAAATAGGAAAGCTGCGTTTTAGCCAAGCCCCATTTTGATTCTGCATCCTCAAATCTAGTAACTGCATAAGGGTGTTTTCAGATCAGGAGAAATTAGACAGCTATTGAGGGGAAAAGTGAAGCAGTTTGACTGGGCTGTCAAATGCACAAAGGAAACCAAGAGGAAACACCATGCTTCTAGCTTTGATCAGGCTGTGGTACTTGCAGTGCTGTTTGTAATGGTCATGTTCCTTCACATGGGAAATAACTCAGCAGGAAACTCCTGTCAAATGGAAACCGCTGAGTGATGGGGCCAGAATCACTTCCAATCTGCTCTGGGATGCACTCTGCTGTCAGAAAAAGCTACATTCCCACTTGCCTTTATCATAAAGAGTTCAAATACTCAGAGACAGGAAGGAGATTGAGGGAGACAGGCCATAATTACATTCTTCTTTCTCATATGATTAAATAGGATCAAAGGAACAACAGCAATGCATATCCCCTTCACAGAGATCCTCCTGCAAATCCTCCTTTCCCAGGGCAGCCTGAATGTAAGCATAAAGTGAAACATGGCAGATGAATCCAACAGGATGGAGCACATTGGTACCACACTGGTCTCTGTGTCCCAAGCTCCCTTTGCAGATGTTTATGGAGAGTACCTGCTGACAGACTCGACTGAAGATGGGTTGTAAAGGGTGTTGATGGAGAAGATAAGAAATTGTTTGCATCAGGGGAGAAGGAAGAATGAGGAGTCCACAGAAAAGTGAAGTGGTGGAAATGATGAGCCAGGAAAGCAGCAGCTTTTATTCCGGACAAGAGAGAAACAAGATTGCATCCACAGGAGCCAAGAAAACAGCTGGTTGTGGTTAAACCACAGAATAATGTAGGGACTGGATGTGATTCAGCTCAGAGGGAATAAAGAAAGGTTGGATCTTTCCTAGTTGTGAAAGGAAAATGTGGCTCCCAAGGCTACTGCTGCAATTAGCACAGTCATTCAGAAAACCCAGCAAGAGGTCAGGGAAAGCAGCATCCTTTCAAGGCTAAATGATGCAAAACCGCATACTCTGAGAAACATGTCTCACAGTTCAGGCATCTGTTGCAAGCCCAGTTAACCATACCTTTGCTGTGCGAAGAAAGAACAGATAATGTCCTGCAGAAAATGTGCCAAGAATGTCTCAGAGAGAGTAAGGCAAATCAGAAATACAAGGATAAATACAAGTTCAGCAAGGCCAAGTGCGAGGTCCTGCACATTGGTTGGTGCAATCCCAAGCAGAAACGCAGGCTGGGAGAGACTGGATGAAGCAGCCCTAAGGGGGAGGACTTGGGAGTGGTGGGTGATAGAAGGTCCCCATGATCTGGCTTCAGTGTGTGCTTGAGCTCAGCCATATGCTGGGCTGCACCCCCCAGAGCGTGAGCAGCAGCTCAGGGAGAGGATCCTGCCCCTCTGCTGCGCTCTGGGGCCACCCCCCCTGCAGTCCTGATCCAGCTCTGGGGCAGCAGCACAAGAGGGATGTGGAGCTGTTGGAGTGAGCCCAGAGGAGGCAACGGAGATGCTGTGAGGGTTGGAGCAGCTCTGCTCTGGAGCCAGGCTGAGAGAGCTGTGCTGGGTCAGCCTGGAGAAGAGAAGGCTCCTGAAGGGGAGACCTTAGAGCAGCTCCAGTGCCTAAAGGGGCTACAGGAAACCTGGAGAGGGGCTTTGGACAAGGGTCTGTAGGGACAGGACAAGGGGAATGGCTTTAACCTGCCAGAGGGGAGACTGAGATGAGCTCTTAGGTAGAAGCTCTTCCCTGTGAGGGTGTTGAGGAGCTGGCACAGGGTGCCCAGAGAAGCTGTGGCTGCCCCATCCCTGCCAGTGTTCAAGGCCAAGTTGGACAGGGCTTGGAGCAACCTGCTCTAGTGTCCCTGCCTGTGGGAGGGGGCTGGAAGTGGATGAGGTCCCTTCCAACCCAAACCATTCTGTAATTCGATGAAATCAAGTAGTAGTGCTGTAGCTGTAAGTACAGGCAAAGTTTATTTAAAACCAGATATGTTAACATCATTGAGACACAGCGCTGCAGCATATGGTAATGTCTCCAGAGGCAAAAAGTAACACTAGACTCCTGAAGCAGGCTGTGCTCTTCTGCAAGATTCAGTGTAAGCTTAAAAGAAAAGCAAAGCACTGCTAGCACACAGAAACAGAGGGTTGTGTTCAAGAGATGCTATGTATTCAAGGGCTCCTTAATTCAACAGTGTAAAGGGAGAGAAGATTCCTACAACAACAACAAATGACAAGGATATTACCTATCGTCTTGCATAAATTCTTCTGTCGTTTACCATCTGCCTGCTTCTCACAGCTGTTCAAGTGCTGTGGATAGCTGACATCCATGCATCAAAACTTGAACCCCCTCATTTTGCTAGAAGTTACACAGATGGCTCTAGGGAAGTCCACAGAACGTGTTTGGTGCAGATCTCCATGAACTCGGTTATGATTAAGGGTCTATGGGCTCTTGAGAACTTGTCTGTGTTTTTCCACAGGCAGGGTCTGGTTGTTGGACTGCCTGAAGGCACATCAAGTGGGAGGCTCTGTATGAACACAGGCATGTTGTAAATTGATCTTTAATCCACTGTGTACATGATGCTGTGTACTGGACTACTCTAAATCAACATACAAGATTACCTCCATTCTGATGTTGCAGTATGTTTGCAGGTTCTGATTATACAAAGCAAGAACAATGGCCTCAACACTTGCTCCCTTCAGCTAATCCCCTCCTGCTGATACAGTTTTTCCTGCCACCTTATTTTAACTCACCAAATGGTAAAGCTCCTTTTGGCAGGAACCTCACCTCACTGCCTGTGAAGAACCACTCTCTGGTGACTCTCTCGTAGTCCAGACCAGGCTGTGAGTGTATGGTTCTACAGGCATCAGGTCATCTACCTCTGCACACTCATGTCACCAGGGCCAGGGCCAGGGCTGTCCTGCTTCTTAGGGGGCAGCTGCTTTGACAGAGTTTGATCTACTACCGATGTCGCCGAGGCAACGAGGTCCCTGGGGAAGTGGAATGTGTTGCCATAGCAACACGATGCTCTTGGATGCAGCCTTCCATTGACACCTCAGAGGGAGAATTTGGGGTTGCTGGAAGCACTGAATACTATTGGGGATGAAAAATCTGTCTGTCTGAAGGTTCGTGGCAAGAACAGATACAAACATACAGTCGTAACCCTCATTATAAAGCCATTGCATATTAAACTGCTGCAGCAGTTTTATCAGTGTCCACACTAATGCACTGCTCTGAATGAAATTATTTATGTCACATACCTTTATTGCTCATGATCATGTTTTGCTTTATAGTTAAATTATGAATAATCCAAGCAGGATACATTTTAGTGATGCTTTCACTCCCATTCTGGATGCATTGATTCAGCAGGTTCTTTCTGTACAGACTCTATGACAGTTGGGCTAATGTAACACATGTTTTTTAAATAACAGAACACTGAAAGGAGAAGGAAGGAAAATATTTCTCTGTCCACAGAAACTGATGACAGCTCCTTTTCCAGAAACTGGGGAAATATTATATCACCCTCCTCTGACCTTCACAGAATAAGTTTAAGGCTGTTCTAGCTCTTTTTCAGCAGAGGCAAAGATCTATTACTTGCACATTAGTAGCTTCCACCAGCCAGCAAGGACATGACCTGACTATGTCATGTATCACCAAAACAAGAGAGAGCTCCTCTAGAGCTTATGAGATATTGAGGAAAGGCTGGAAAGGGCTGGATCATAAAACACTGCCAAGAAACATCCATGCACCCCTTAGAGTCACAGTCAGTCATGGATAGGAACCATGCCCAGCATTCAGTGGACCTGTGCTCTTCTTAAGCTGCAATACTTACAGAAATATTAAGACAGCAGATTTTGTTAAGATTTCATAACATAATTTATTTGGAATAACAGCCTTTCAAAACCAGGTAGCAATGAAAACAATCAAAATATGAACCTACAGGGAGTTTCCAGAGTAGGGAAGGACTTTCCCACATCAGCCTAGGACCAAGCATGGTGGGCTGTGACTCTAACATAGCTTCTGTGTGCACTACCCAGCTTCAGGCTGACTGAGGAGCAGGAGGAAGTACTGGGAAGGTGGAGTTGCTTATGGAGCAAACTGTACAGTAACAACATGGTTAATTGCTAACTGCCATGGTTTGAGATTTTGCAAAAGCAGAACAGCAAATCCTTGGGAAAACTTGGAATTTCTACAGTATAAATAAATATGAAAATAACTCATGTTGTCATTGTAAAAATAAAACCACTTGTTTATAAAATAGCTTTCAATGATATAATGGAGTGCAATAAAGAGGTTTCTATCATTGAAAAGACTCTTGTTTAATTAAAGAAAATTGGAATAATGCCTAACTACAAAGTACAACCTTCATAAAATCTGTACTGAATATGTATTCATTCACAACTGCTTGTATGCCCTGAGGAAAGGAATAGAGATTGAAAGCATTTTGCAGCTGTTTACAGGATAACTTAAAAAATAATAGTATTTCTGAACTGCAAAGCATTGGAAGGGCTTCTGGAGTCATTCGGAACTCAGACATCTACAGATGTCACTGACACCACAAAATGTCGGGTTATGTACAGGGAGATTCCTGTGTTTTCACCATCGGTCTCACCCACTGGCTGACCTGGTATTATCAATAAGAGCTCTTAATAACTACACAAGTTTAAACATTTAGAGATAAATATTGCCAGCACAGCTGTGAGGAACCTAAAGATCTTTCTGCACGGACACTAGATGTCAATGGAGAGACACCTGAAACCAGCTGCAACAGAAGGTTGTGCTACTGCATTCTCTAAAACCAGAAATTCCTCTTTTCCTGTTTTTCTAATACAACTCTTTTGGGCTGATAGGATTGGGAACTGAAGTTACAAAAACAAACATCAGGAGAGGCACTGTACATGAACACCCATCCAACTAGTTTCTGCTACAGACATGATCTAAGTGATAGTTGAAGGCAGCATTTTTCAGCCCTACAAATGAATCAGTTTTTTGCTGGGACTGACAAGGGATCTAAACATGGTGAGATGGCTTTATAACCCTCTTCTTGGATGAAGACATACACGCTGCAGTCAAACATCAAATACTTTTATAAAGCTTAAGAACCTAAACTGAGTTGGAAAGAATAGTATTGAAGTAAGAAGTTTCACGTCCCCATTATCCTCCTCTGAGATACAGAATCCTCTGTCATTTTTATAATGTGTGCTAAAGCACAGCATGTGAAGAATGACAGAAAATTGCAATTGGAACTGCTTACTGATTGTCTCTGAAAACTGAAAACAGGTTAACTGAGCTGCATACTGTGCTATATGTTTAATTAAAACGTGCTAACTGCTGTAATAGAGCTCATAAAAGAATTTTCAGAGTGAAATGTAAAATGCTGGAGATTTGGTGGATAAAGCTCATTTCTTACTGTTGTAATATACATGTAATACTGCAATTTTAGTACTTGGAATCGGTTGACACACTGTGCTGAGCTGGTAAATTGAAACCTTCACGTACCATTCATTGTAGTACTGCCCTATGTTCGTGTGCAGCACTTTTGGTTGTGGAGAGGATCTGTGGGCACCAAAAGGCAGGGACATAAACACTGGGAACAGTGAAATGTGTAATGGCTTGCTTCTTGCTTCTTATGGTTTCCATAAAACAAGGCCAAAGAGTAACAACACCGTGACTCCAGGCTTGGCAAGAGATCAAGTGCTGCAAGAGAAGGGAGAGAGACAGGCTCAGTCTGGAAAGAGGCTCAAGGTGCTCCAGCAGGAGATGAGCAAGATGGGGTGTGTGAAAGATTATGGATTTGGGGTACATCTTAGAAGTGAAGTTTTGGAAATGGCAATGGTTATTGGACAAGAAGCTAGTGAAGATATACTGCAAATGGGAAAACACATGAGAAATGGTTAGTATCAGTCAACGGACAAAGGTGGTAAGAGAAGATGTGAAAACAGGAGCTGTAGCAATAGTGATAGAGCAATAACGTGTCTGAAGTGCTCCGTGGGATGGGTAGTGGCATTATGGAAATGCTGGTAATAGAACTGTGTCAGATGGAAATGTGAGAAGGTAGGGAGGGAAGGGACAAGTACACACAGTAAAAGACAATCTCAGATTTGCAAGCAAAGGCTCAAGGAAGAAATGAATTTCAGAGCTCTGAGAGACACACCCCTTATCTTCAACAAACTTTGATTTGAACAGGTTCTGCTAGAAAACACCAACAGAAATTGATCCTTTGGATTCAGATTAGTCCTTGAACAATACACAGGCTGATTAGTTTTCTGTCTTCTCTTAAAACAAAACAATCTAAAATCTATTCCCTCTGCCTAGAATTCAAAGCAGCCTCACCAGAGTTCTTCATGTAATGTTTTCAGTGCTGGGTACAGAAACTAAAGTAGAACTGAGTAGGGTTTTCACTTTGTATGCAAGAGGAACAAATGATTAGCCAAGTTCTGATTTGAATATCCCCTGCTTTGGAGTGCCATTGCTTAGGTCTTCTCTGACGTCGAAACCATAAGCTTTATATCTGCTACGTAGTGTTGCTCAGGGTAGTTTAAACAACATGGTCAACCCACATATCTTATGTTGCAGAGACTAGTTTTATCTAGATTCATACATGTGCCATTTTATGTTATGGCACAACTGATACTCAGAGATACTTCTTTTTATATTTAGGTAAAGGCCAGGACCAATGTTTTACAAAATCAGGTATTTTAAAATTGAAGTTTTCTACTGCCTGAAAAATTGTAATTGTTACCAACAGAATCGGTGTTTTGTACATTCATAAACTCAATTATGCCATTGAAAATATGGACATTTATACAGATGTTTCTCCTAACTCAGTACTTTGGGATTTATCAACAAATGCAGAAAACTATCTTCCCAAGAATTATCCAAAATATTTTTGATGGACTAAAGGCATTGGCAAAGTAACATACTTCAGCTGATACCAGTATTTATATATATTTATTCAAAAGGCTGATTTATTTCTCCTGGCTTGTTAGAGTACCAAAGCTTTGGTTTCTGGAGCTTAGAGCTTTCTTAAGAAGAAAACCAAACAGAGGCAGGAGAAGCAGTTTTATCTTGTGCACTGTGTTGAAGGATCTCTGCATCCTGGTAGGTAAGCCCAGATGACTCTATCTTTTCTTAGTGTTACTTTCCCTGCTAAAATGAAAACTGAGAAGTTTACATTATGCATGCGGATACATGATGTATATGCACATTTACAGAGACAGGAGTATGCAGCAGTTAGAAAAACAAAGTTTGATGTTAAACAGAGAATTTCAAATACAAAATTCGAGATTTTTTTTACAATGAGGGTGGTCACTGGGACACAGACCAACGGAAGGGGGAATTTTCTCATTTTATGAAGACTGGATATCTTCAGTTCATTATAATATGGCAGCCAAAAAAACCGCCTAACAGAATGTGTTAGAGAACATATTTTCTGCTGTTTTTCTGCTATTAAAGCCATGTAAAGCACACGTTTTGAGATGTGGAGACCAGAACTGTGCACAGTGCTCATGACAGGCATAGTAAAGTTCAGCTGGTACAGAAAAGAGCATTTAACATAATCCTGGGAATGAAGCAGCTGCCTTTGGAGGAGAGACCTTAATTTCAAGAAGGCTGAAGCAAGAGAAGATGAAGTTTTACAAAATCACCAAATAAAACACATGCAGAACCATCATTCACCAAATCCTGCAACACCAGAAGTAGGGGGCAATTGGTAAATCTGGGAAGAGCATTTAAAAACTGAGGAAAGAGAAGTGTAGCTTTATTTAACAGGTATTTTAACTTCTGGAACTTTGCTGCCCTGAGGCACCATGGAAGCACACTGCACTTGAAGATTCAAAACAAGATGAGAGAATCATGAACAGGAGTCCTCAAACTGGAAATGGATGGAAGTAGTCATGTATGTATCCTCTGACATCCATAATAGAAGAACCGGAGATGCTAGAGGACCGGTGACAGGGACAAACCTTGTCATTAGCTTCAGCACACAATGGGATGCAGAAAATGTGACATCCTGTGATTTACAATGTTTTGCCCAAGATTATCAAACAGTTGTTTGTCCTCAACTGTACAGCTCCATGATGTTGGATGGAGGGCTTCAGAAATCTGCACTGAACTAAAGTAGCTGCCAGGCAGGAAACAGGAAAATGTCTAGAACTGACAAAAATTCCAAGCTAAATCAACCACTGAATTTCAAAGCTGCTGCTGAGTTTACTCCTCATCAGTTCATGTTTTTTTGTGCCAAAAGCATCCCACACCACTGAACTCCACAGCTTAGCAGGGTGAAGGCAGGATTTCATTTTGCTTGCAGAAGGCTCTGAAGGCTTGTAGGGAGGGCTGCTTTGTGAAATACTTGAGAAGTCTTCCTAGTGTGCCACTTGCAACAACACATGAAAGCTATAGATGTGGTAATTAATCTAAATGCCCTTAAACAACAGATACCAACCAGCAGAATATTTAGTGTTTTCTTGCATTATCCTTGTACTGAATTACTTGCAGAGAATCTGAAGGCAAGTGTAATTAATCCAAGATGTACGTATGTTTACATAGTGTCTGAGCTCTGGCTGGTGCTGACAGGTTTATGAAAAGTAAATTATTACTTGTTAGGAAGGGATTTATTTTACTTTTTAAGGAGCCAGCCCCGAGGTTTAATCTGATTATTTTTCTCCAGTGCAAGACTACACAGACTATTTTCCTTTTTTGCTTGATCCATTGCTGCTCCTGCTAGTGGGAAAAGCACTGAAGCTCCATCATAGTTTTATTAAAGGTGCATCAAAGTCACACAGCACTGGGTAAGACAGGCAGAGTGAAGGAACCTCAACATTTGGGAGCACAGACACATGATAAATATGGGAACAGCCCTTCAGATACTAAGAAATTATTAGGAGACAGTATGATACTGAAAAATACATGTATTTTCATGGGAATACTGTGAGAATAGCTTCCTCAGCTACATAGTTCTTATCTAATTCCATACTGGGTGATGAACACAGCATGAAGCCAGTGGAAAGAAATTACATTGGTCATGCTGCATAAATTACAATTGTTATTATAAAGGGGATCAAATTAAGGCTGCAGAGTGCATTTCCTAATTTATTTTCTGCTATTCTTTTAATGTGGATGCTTATTACAGTAATAATTAAAAAGGTTATGCAAATTCAGGATGAAAGAAAGCAAATGATGAGCTGTATGTATGCACAGCAGGCAGTATTACAATTAACTTCATTGCAGGCAAGTCTCTTGCATGTATGCGCCATCAATTCTGATGCTCACAAAATAAAAAGGTATATAAAGAAATGGGATAAACTCTGGTGTACATCAGCTTGAATATGTGCTTCATGTGATCTTGGATGCTTTGTATTTCATCCGTCGACCCTCAGAAAGAGGCTAAACAGACCTCTGCTGTTTGCTTTTCCCAGAAGCTGATTAGTTATGTGTGGACATATAAATATCAGAAGGTTAACACAATGTAGCTCTTCAGAGATTTAATAATACTTACTAGCACATATTTTTTCATATAAATAACCAGATCTATATCCACAGGCACAAATGAAAATGATGAACAAATGTTAACCCTATTTGCCAAAGCTTTTTATCAATACCTTGTTTTTTGTTGTTTTTTTTTTTTTTCCAGTTTTAAAATTTCATTCTTACCATTTCACCCCAGTAATGTCTTCAGCACTGAACTGGCAATGGAAAGATCTCATCATGCATCTTACTTTAATCAGAATGATTTCTCTGTACCACTTCTATCAGTATTTAAGACAAACGAGTAATGTGCTCTTGAGACTACCAAAAGATATGGTAGGGCTGGTAAATAACAAATCAGTATAAATCAGCTTTTGAGAAAAGGGATATGGCAATTGTTGTGCCTGCTGTAGAATAAAAATGAAATGGCTTCATATGAACCCTCCAGATGAACTGATGAGATGTGGCCAGTCTACCTCCTGTGCTTGTTTTTAATTCCTGTATGGATTCAAGATGTAATCTTAATTCACATAAAAACACGGGAGCTGTATTACAAAGAACACCTTTTACAGAAGAGGCTGTGAGATTTCCAACTTCTCTCCTGGGGAATAAAGTCAGTAAAAGCAGTGAACTGGGTGCTTTGGGATACACTGCCATGGATGTCCTCCATGCAACAGCGATGAACAGACTAACTGTGTATGGGAGTGTGGCGGGAACCATCTGGATTAGCAAGGTGACCCTTTGGCACATGAGCAAGTAAAACCAAAACACACAGTAAGTTGCCTCAGCCAATTCTGAGCTAGTAAGTGAAATTGTGTATTTTGAGTACAAGCTGATTTCTACCCTTTTATTGCTGAAACAAAAGAATTAAATAAAAAGATTTACACTGACAACATGCAGCAGCCACTTATGTTTGCATAAGCCTCTTTTCTCCCAAGACTAGCTTTCCAGCAACGTCAAACCTTAAGGGATGATGGCTCCAAGCCATTCAGCCTGTCACCAACCCCTGGGCATTGGCCAAACCTCCCTTGGACACACAGATGACAGGTTTCGTTCAGAGAATATAAGCAAAAATCTGAATAAAGCATGTTTAATGACATGTGAATAGGTATCTCCAAAGCTTTCATCTATAAGCAATTAATGAGATGTTTCACTTTTTGGCAATTCTTAATCTTGAATGCTCTCAGCATTAAGCAGATCAATATGACTGCTGATGTTTTACAAATGATGGTATTATGGATTTACTCAGCTTTTACCAAAAGGTGTGAAGACCTGCAAGATGCTTCTCTTGTGCTCACTAGTTTTAAGAGTAGTTCTTTAATGACTTAATTCTGACAAGAAACAAGAGCAGTTGGAGGTCCTAAATCTAATTCCAACCAAGAATGTGATCTAGATTTAGATAATAGATGCAATCAAAGAAAACTGCCCTCTCCTGCTCCTCTGGAGCCCTAAAACACCCTCGCAAGCACTGTGAAGAAAGTGAAGAAGAAATCAGTGTATACGGTCATGACAAAGATGCTGTGAGAGCTGAAATAGCTCTGCCCTGGAGCCAGGCTGAGACAGCTGTGCTGGGGCAGCCTGAAGAAGGCTCCTTAACTTCAGCGCAGCTCCAGTGCCTAAAGGGGCTACAGGAAACCGGGAGAGCAGCTTTGGACAAGGGGATAGGCCAAGGGGAATGGCTTTAACCTGCCAGCGGGGAGACTGAGATGAGCTCTCAGACAGAAGCTCTTCCCTGTGAGCGTGCTGAGGCGCTGGCACAGGGTGCCCAGAGAAGCTGTGGCTGCCCCATCCCTGGCAGAGTTCAAGGCCAGGCTGGACAGGGCTTAGAGCAAGCTGCCCTAGTGGAAGGTGTCCTTGCCCGTAGCAGGAGCTCTCCGAGCTTTAAGCTCCCTTCCAACACAAACCAGTGTGGGATTCTGCGTGAAGCAGGCACACCAGAACACGCCGCAGCCCCAGCGCTGCCCGCACCGGGCCCTCCCAACCCGCCGCGGCACGGCTGGGCTGTGCCCGCCCCTGGGGCCATGCACGCCCCGGGCCCCTTCCCGCCTTACTACCGGTCACCCCATGCCCGCCCCCCGCCACCGCCCTCGCGCCGCGCCTCGCAGTGACGCACGCACTGCTTCCATTGGCCCCGTGCCCGCTGCCGCGCATGCGGACACAGAGACACTCCTTCCCCCCCCTCCCCGCTCCGGCGCGGCTCAGTGTGACCGGAGCGGAGGGTGTCAGTTATCGCCCGCGGAGGGAGGCCCGGAGCCCGGCGCTGCCACCGGCTGCGGTACAGGGGGTGGGGGGAACGTGGCGGCCACCGCCTCCTCTGTCCCCGCTACCATGAACATCGAGATCCCGCCGGGCCTCACTGAGCTGCTGCAGGGTTACACGGTGGAGGTGCTGCGGCACCGGCCGTCCGACCTGCTGGGCTTCGCCGCCGATTACTTCGCCCGCCTGCGAGATGCACGCGACCAGGAGGGCGGTGGCACCCGCAAGGTGGTTAGCTTCGATGGGGAGCCCATGCAGACCGAGTCCAACGGCGAAGAGGAGCCTGACCGCGGCGACGAGGACGACGACTACGATTTCGAACGTGAGTGCCGGCTCTGAGGGGCGGCGGCAAGGGGAGGCTATGGGCGGCAGCGGGCCGGGTTTGGCGTGGTCCTGCCCCCCGGGGATAGGAGGGAAGCAGCTCGGCAGGCCGGCTGGTCTCCTTCGCTCCCCCCCAACCCCGGTGCGGCTGCCCCGGGTGCTCGGGGCTGCGGGACAGATTGAATGGGGAGTGGGGGGGGGGAGGCTGTGGCAGCGTCTCCTCGCAGTACGGCGGCCCCTTGCTGGCTGCACTCAGCGGGGTCCTACCCATCGCCGCTGCTGGCCGTGCACGGAGAGCTGCACCCTTGCAGAGCGGTGCCTCCGGGGGAACTCTGGCTCGCCCTGGCTCTAGGCCCTCCGAGTCCAGCGAGAGGCTCTTTCCCTGTGTGGGGTGTCAGAAAGCAGCTGTAGAGCTGCCGTGTAACCGCTCGAAGTGCGCCTGGGGTCTGAGCGGAGTTATCACTGTGAATCGAGCATACTGCCAAGCATGTGATACGGAAGATCATGTGTTATTGTGCAGTATCTTCTTAACATTTCTGCCATTAAATCGTTGTGAAGAAGTGTGTGTTTTTTCTCGCTGAAGCTGGGGATGTTTATCGCTGCTGTTGCGTGTTTAAAAGGGTTATTATAAAGTATCAAAATAACTTTTTAATCTGTTGCTAAATTGCAAAAATTCAAACCCACCTGTATACTCCTGTTAATACTGTAGCCTCTAAGAAAACATACCCAAGCAGGACAGTGAAACACTACTGTCGGAACACACTGTGTTGTGCAAAGCTCAGTGTTTGTAATTGGGGCTGTAACTGAGCTTTAGTGCAAGATGTTATTTGTTTATGGTGGTACTTGGCATACCCAGAATTTTGGACCTCAGCTTACTGAATGCTCCCGCATTATCAGAAGGTAACTTAAGAGGAGAGGGAAAAGTGGGAAAAGGCATGCTTTCTTTCCCTACACTTCCAGTGCTCTCATTTGGAGATCTTGTGTCCTTGACCTATAATGTGAGTAAAGGTTTCTGACTTTTATTGATAGAGGATCCTCTTTTAGACCCTTTACTCTATGTCACCTTGTGGATGTGGTGTGTTCTTATGTCTGTTCTCTGATTAAGTTTTAAAGAAACAAGGAGAAAGTAAACTGTGGAACAAATCAGTGTTTTTATTAAGGAAGCATTGAGAGACCAGCTATTGCTGCAGCCCTTTCAGGGTGGACACTTTACAAAGTAAAACACAGCTTCTGCTCTTGAAAATACACAACTTAAATATGAGATGGGATATGCGAGAGGACAAGAAAAAAATGTACAGTCAGAAGGCATTAAAAAGCAGTTTGCAGTTACTCTCTAGATGTGAATGTTTATTTTGTCTAAGGAGAGAGAGGTTCTGTTTAGGGTATGCAGAAGAAAACATGAGAGATGAAGAGGAGGACCCTGGTAGTGACTGGGTTGAAGTTCAGGGGATGTGCAAGTGTGAGCACAGATTTATTAAAACAATTACAGTGATTTTGTGTGTCCTGCAACCCAAGCCAGCAATAATATAAAGCACTTCTAAATATAAAAGAAGCTGTAGTTTGTTGTAAAATATTTTAAAATAAAGTTATAGACTGGAAAAATGCAGCATATAGTTGGAGGTAATTGGTTTAGATGTGTCATATCTCTGTATATAGCATTTTCCTTTTCAAAACAACCAAAAAACCATGAACAAAAAACCTCACTCCACCAGAGCTTTGAATGTCATTGAAGGCAACTATTCTATTTCATAATCAGTTTATCTTGTTCTGAGGTTTGCAAGACCTTTTCCAGGGAAGTAAGTGTAAAGTTTTTCTCTTGAATGTTGGCAAGTGAAGTTGAAAGGATCCTCTGAAGTTAAATGTTTACAGATAAATCTGTAAAACATTAGTTGTGGCAAACAGCTTTTCAAATACAGCTTTATGCGATGAGGCTGTGCAAAGCAGCAGTGGTTCCTTTGCTTCAAGTTTCTGCTTATCATCTTTTGATCATCTTAGAGAGAGAATGAAATTAACAAGGCTGGTCCAGTGTCACTTCCTGTAGTCAGAGCCCTTCAGGCAAGTGGCACTGTCCCTAATGCTTCATCTGAAAATCCAGTGCTCTTCCCTCCTTACAGCTTCAAAGACCTGAGGGAGGAAGAGTTCTGTGTTCTGTTGAGCAGCAGGTGAGGGTCTCTCTATAGGGTCAGGAAAACAACTCTTTCATATGTTGTTTAACAGTGTGGGTGGCAGTCAGCTGTGGCTTTGTGTTTTCTAGGTTTTCTGTTGTTAACTGTTGTCATAGAAGGCTTTGATAATGAGTAAATGTTCAGTCAGAGATTCTGTTATCTCTGTCTTCTATGAATGTGACAGGACAGTACTTCTACCTCATTGTGAAAGACCAGATCCTGTGTGCTCATGGACTGCTTAGCATTTAAAGGACACTTAAAGACAGAGGAAACACAAAAAATCTGAGAGTCTCAGATAATCTCGTTCGACAGACCCCAGGTCTGTTTATTAATATTGCATTTTTTTTCATTTTGGACAATTTAGAAAATGCATAATTTCACTGTGTTTTCCTAGGTTAACACTTTGTTAGCTTCCAGTTGCAAAGGCAGGTCAAATGGATGTTTAAGAATGTTTCCATGGCTGTGTTTAAAAAACAAATATGAAATTGTGAGATTATTTTTGTAAAGTATTATGTTAAGAATGTTTGAAGCTTGTTTAAATAACCTGATTGTGTATGTTGTGAGTATGAAAGATGTCTGCACAAATAATGTACTTATCTTCATGTGTCTACTTTTGGCTCAGTATTAAATTTGTCTAGCTCACTTGGCTGCATCTGCATGCTATGAGTTAGAGAACACTTTAGATAAGTTATCTGGGATTTTGGTATGCTTTGAGTACATATAGTACCGAAGTGAGAAGTAGCTTAAAATCAGCATGAGCTCTTGGCCTTTGGTTAAACCATGTGGCAAATGTCTTCATGTAGTCATAGTAACACCAATGGTTCCCTTTCTGCCATAATGGCACTCTGTCAATGTGGTAAAAGTCACTGAAACTAGCTAGGCTACAAAAGAGACTTCTGTTCTCTTGCGTCACTTGGGAAATTGCTTCCAGTTTTATGTTTATTCTCTGACCCTCCCTGGAGTTTCATCCCTCATTTTAATTGGTTTTGTATACGTGATCAAAGGACATCAGGATTTGGCTGTTTAGCAGAGTGTGGAGTGTAATGACTGTGCGGGAAGAAGATGATGATATTGGGGGAAGAACCTCAAGAGACATGTATCCAGTGGGCTGTGGCAGAAAATGTATGCATATGGAGCTTTCCTGAGAGCCTTTATTGGATTGGTGTAAGTGCAGAATTGACAAGTTGCTAGAGTTGCGAAGAGATGCAAGGTGACAGCTTCAGAAGTCAGGCTGAGGACATGACCAAGGACGGATATATATTCTTAAAATATGTCCTTGACCATGACACTTGTGATTTTAACAGGGAACCTCTGGGTGGATGTGTTAAGACAGTGACATTAAAGCCACAGAAATGGTCTGTCCAGTGTTCGAGACAGAGTCTTGGCTTTGGGAAATTTTCTGTTTTGAGTAGCACATATGAAGGCAGGCGGGCAGGTTTCCTTCCCTGTCAGCTGAGGCAGTTGCACAAAGGTGCAAGATGCTGCACTGTTAACTTCCAGTTTTATATCTCCTGATTTGTAATAGTAATCAGTTCATTGAAAAAAAAAAACCCTGTGTGTTTATTCTTGGAGATATCTAACAGCAGAAGTTAAATATTTTGGGGATTATATACTAACTTGAGCAACTTGGATACTGTAACTAATGACAAGTATTTTAATGCAAATTGAGTTTTTCCTTTCCAGGGTTTCACTTTGATATTGAAGGAGAGGTTATGTGCTTTTCAGCTGCTTCCTGAGCAAAAGAGAGCACTCGTAATGTATTGTTTTTAAAATAATAGAGCATACTGAGGAAGATTGTTATGAAGCAAAATGGTGCCTGTGAATCTCTCTGAAGAAGTGTATATAATACTGTTTAGTTCTCCACTGAGCTCCTCAATTAAAATTCAAGGATTAGCTAAATGTCATCTTTAAAACATCAATAGGGTATTTGAGCAGAAGGGAGTATGGAAATGCACTTGTACATCATTAGGTCATGGATGTGATATGGAATAAGAATTCAGTCCATCTTTGAAATATTTCTCTTTTAGCAGGTAATGAAAGTATTTGTACTTGGCTGATATGTCCTGTGGAATTCCTTAGGAATTACTGTGCTACATTAATCACAAAGTGTTTACACTTTTTCTGCATTAGCTTGCAGGTCAGGCCTCATTCCTTGCTGACTTCCCGAAATAATTCTAAGGAAATTTGCATGGTGGAAGTCAGATGATGTGAAAATTTCTGAAGGATAGCATAAGGAGAATAGTGGTCCTTCAGAAGAATACTGTTCAAGTGTTCAGATGTAACTCATATTCATGGGTTATTGCACATGTTCCTATGAGTTACTGTCAGCTTTAAAATGAAAGTGCTTTAAACTTTTTAGTAGTACTTTCACCTGCCTACTTCCTCCGTAATTGCGAATTTACTGGGAATAAAGCACAGGAGCTCTCCTGGTCTTTTTTGGTTTGTTGTTTTTTGTGTTGTTAACATTAAAAGAGCCTCTCCTTGCAGAACATCTTTTTTTTTTCTTTTTTTTTTTTTTTTTTACAATATCTTTGCATTGTGTAAAGCAAATTGAGTCCAAAGAATAGCTGCTCTATTTAAAATCTCCATAGCAGAGTGGGCACATTCATAATCCGATAATTACTAGTGCTCCATCTTTTTTACTTTTCTCTTTTTTTCCTTTGAAATTTGTTTGACTGACTCATGTGGCTTAATAGCTTAATAGTAATTATAATAAAGGTGGTTTGTGCTCTACTGAAATAGTGTCTAGATTTCTAGGGGAGTGGAGGAAGTAGCTCGGGGCTATGATCTAACTGTATCGGGTCTTTGAGTTTAGTATACTAAGAAAGAAATACACATGCTTTCTTTATCATATGTTTTAGAAGGGTGTATGTGTGTGCAGGTTGAGCAACCTGGAGGTGTAGGAGCTTTAGAGTTTTATTTATTACTTGATCTCCATCAGTAACATGAAATCAGTTACAAAGCGAAGTATTAATGATGCATCCATATTTTAAGAATATATTTCTGCATTTAATTTTCTAATTTTAGTAGGCCTTGGCAGCATAGTGCATGTTGAACGTGTTTAACATAAAAAATACCAAGTGAAAGATTGCTGTTGTGCTGTACCTGCGTGTACCTTTGCTTTTGCAGCAGCAGTTCTCACTGACTAAAATTTGAAGGATAAACTACAGCTAGTACTAATGTAACTTCATTCCTTGTATTTCTCTTGTTCACACAGGGGAACTTTGAAGGTAAAGTAAGTATTAAGGGAGACTGATTTCAGTTCTCTTTAGTTACTTGGACAATATCTAACGCTTTTTTCTGGGCATCTTTTTGCTTCTGTATTTGCTTATCACAAAGGAATTGCTTTCCAGCATTTGTGTTCAAGTTTGTACTTGATTACAAAGTTAGACTAGGAATTGTTTTTGTTGGTTAAGTGACATAGTTCTAAGGAAGTCACTGTATCTCAACAGAGCCTGAAGAAAGGGTTCATCAGGAATCTTCAGTACAAATGACACTTTAATTAAAATACAGGTGTAATATATCCTTCTTCACTGAGATGGTAAAATAACTGCAGCTATAAAGTGAAGGGACAGAAGCTGCTGACTGAGAAACAGAATAGTAGATGAGTTGCCTGAAATTCAGAGGGTGCTGAGGCACTGGCATAGGGTGCCCAGAAGAGCTGTGGCTGCCTCATCCCTGGCAGTGTTCAAGGCCAGGTTGGACACAGGGACTTGGAGCAACCTGGTCTAGTGGAAGGTGTCCCTGCCTGTGGCAGGGAGTTGGAGCTGGATGAGCTTCAAGCTGCCTTCCAACACAAACCAGTCTGGGGTTCTGTGTTGCTAAATGTATATAGTTTTACATCGGGAAGGAGGAACTTCTGTGTTAAAAGATTAATTTCTTGCGATTTTGCCATAGTTATTTACAGGGTTATTTGTATCATCCTCTTATCAGCACTGTTATTACTCCTATACCATCTGTTAAACAGTCCTTATAATCTCTCGAGAAAGGTATCCTCTTATTCCAGTTTGTTCTTAGTGTGTTGACATAATTGTTGTGCTGAGTGATCTGCATATTCTAAAATGAGAGGAAGCAAGTAATAGTTTCTTTTTTAATTTCTTTTAAATTAATATTTGCAGTCTTAAATGAATTAATTTTAAATTAATAATTGTGGTTGTGTGCTAGTAACTTCACTTAACTGTTAAGCTTGATATTTCCTGAAAGAGCTTTTGGTACTAGCTATAACTACATAGCTAAATTAAATTCTGGATGTGGTTTCCACTCTTCTTAGTAACCTGCTGTTACTTTGGGCACATAGAAACTGCATTACTCTGTGTACTAGCCTCTATAAAGAGCGTAACTGACTATAAGGGAAGAGGATAAGTAACCCTTGTAAACAGTGGGTGAGTTCTGAAAAGCTTGTGTTTCCATGCTGAAAACATTTACTGTAAGAAAAATTGTATGAAGCATATAAAATGGGATTCTTCTAGCCAGTTCTAAAATGAAGCTAAAGGAAATGATTGTATTGCAATACTAGATATTGTACTGAATACTAGCTTAGTTAACTGCTATTTTTTGTTACATTTAATAAACTAGTATTAGATTGCTGAGACAATTCTGTCAGTATTGCAGAGTGCCATCTTCCCCTTCTGCTAATACTGACGTTCAGTTGTACCCTCTTACCTAAAATAGAACAATGGAGATCTCGGGAAAGAGGAGGAGACAATGGGAGAACAAGCTCACTTCCAATTATTCGCCAGTCAGTCATTAAACAGCATTAATGTTTAACAAAGAGCAGTTGCTCATTATTCAGATTAAGACTGGAATTGTAGCCAAGATGAGCTATGAATATTTCTCACTGGCTTTAGGAATGTTTTCAACTTCATGAATGATCATTCATATTTTTTTCTGAAAGAAGAGGGGCATAATGACAAATGTAACTCTTAACAAATGTAGTGGTTCCTCTTCTAGAAGGTTGTTATTCCTGCTTCTGTCATGGTCTTTACATACTGTTCCATGCCTGGCTTTGCATCAGTGCTTCTTTGGTATGTAACAATTGTTTGGTGGGTTTTGATACATGAAGATTCTTTATTTCACATAGGTTTATTCCCCCCCCCCCCCCCCCCCCCCAGGTACCATCAGTTCCACAGCAAGTGCTGTGCACTCTTCTGCACTCTGCATTTTTAGTATCTTTAGGCATCACTGTGATGTAAAACAGACAAGGTAAATCATAAATCAGAACAACATTGGTTGGGAAAATAGCTAGTGAGGAATTTGAGAAATCTGAGTTTAGACAAAACATTCATGTGTAAAAGACTCTTGCACCAAGATACTAATTCTGTGAAAGGGTATTGGCTTATGAGATCATTTAGTGCAGAAGTATCCTTTTCTTTTAAAAGTATGGATCTGAAAGAGGGAGTATCAGGTGTAAACCCCAGAAATGTGTTACACAGAACAGTCAGCTGCTTTGTGGTCATTTCTGTTTTTTCTGTGAGGTTGTGAAAATTGTGGTGATCATGGAAGTGTTCTTTGTGTGCTATAGTGGGTAGGATACTTAGGAGATTTAGAAGAAAGCAAGCCTGACTTACAGTTATACTGCTAGGGTTTGGACTCTGTTTAATAAATATGCAATGTCATGTATAATAAAGCCCAGCATTGTGTTAGCAGATTTGCTACTAGCCTTTTTCATACTGGAGCATTGCTTTTCTATGTAGAAATTGCAAATGATGAGTAGTAGCAATTCTGCTCTGAGTATAGACTTGGAAATACTCTTTAGGGAAGTAGACTTATCTAGGAGCAGTCTGCCTTCAAGGTATGTGAAAAGGACTGCAGGTATTCCTCCTGCAGCATGACTTTTATGGTAATTTAACAACAACCAAGCTTGAGTTTTATACTACACTTTGTTCTCTCCTTCTATTTCCTGTTAACTTTCTGAGGGTGGCTTGAAGAACAGCTTTGCTTCTTGTCGGAAGATACAGAGCCTGCAGGAACTCAGTTTCCAATTGGCATGATGTCAGGTTTCGTTCTGAGGTCATCTTACAACACCCTGAAACCTTATACTGCTTTTTGGGTGTCCAAACCAAGATGGCCTCTGATCAGGCACCTTACCAGCAAAATTGAGTCGTTTGTGGCAAAATCTCTCTCTAAACTGTTGCGTGAAGAAGAATTAGTATTACAGGTTGGAGATGAAGCACTGGTTTTGGTGAAGAGATGTTCTCCCATCGGTAACTGTGTCTGTCCTTTGAATCTGAGTAGTCAGTGAAGGATTGCAAAGCTTAAAGTTCTGCTCCTATTGTTGCAGAACATCCTAAAAACATGTATGGAGTTTGTGTGTGGGGGAAACTGTGTGGGTTTTAGATGGGGGTTGAGAAACTACTCAGTATTTTTCCTATGTATTTTTCAGTAGTCTGTAGTGTGAAGTTCCTTGTTCTTGGTGATTGTATATTGACAGACTGCTACAAAGCAGGATGTCACAATGGCCCTTCATTTCCATTTTGGTTCTTCCTCCCTTGGGATAGCATATTGTTTTCTGCTTCCTATTGAGAAAACTGTATTCCATAGATGAGATTTTAGGAAAATTAAAATATAAATATTTGTCTGTTTTTTTCCTGTTGGGGCTCCAGTAAACACTGCCACTTGTGTGGCAGCACTGAGCATTCAGGAAGAGTTGCTTCCTCAAGAATGTGCTCTAGTGTTAGGAACTAGTGGGTCTCAGGTTGTCATAGATATGGGGAGCATCTCTCTATGAAAGATGTCTTGTGAGCAGCCCTGGAACGAAAATGCAAAGATAATGGAGTTTCCTGTTTCACTTTCCCTTTTTTCCCTTTTTTTTTTTTTCCTTTTGACAATAATTGTTGAGAAACAGTTGTTTAACATTTTATGTTATCAAAGTTTTTGATTAAAATTCATAAGTATTTGTAATACTCAAAGCATTCTCAGGGAGAAGTTACGAAAGAGTAAAAAAAAAAAAAGGCAGATTAACATTCAGTCTTGTGACACCTTTGGGGAAGGGTGAGGGAAAGATTCTCCAGATTGTGTTCCAAAATGCTAAAACTTAGGAGTGTTTGGGGTGGTGGTGTTATTTGACTGCAGTTTCTGAAGCATACAGAAATTAAACATCACTGGATGTAGTTTGTATAATGATTTAAAATCTAATCTTGAGGTTGTGTAACTTCATGATAAACAGCCGTAAACTGGGCTTCAGTTTCTCTTCTATTCTGTACGAGCATCTCATATCCTTGTGAAGTAATTAAAATGTTTTCAGCAGCAAGAAATTAAAGAGTTGTGCCTTGTGTAATTTTTTCACAGCACCATGAAATAGTATTTTTATGATGTGTACTGTTTTTGCTAGTGGGTGTTTTAGCTTTTACATGCAGACACTCTTAACTTCCCATACTTAAAAGATTCACAACGCGTATCATTTGTTTTGAACTCCTAACAGTAACTATGGGGAGCTTTATACTAGAAGTTCTGCTACTGAAAATCAGTTTATGTGGAAGCTGAACCATGTAGCCTTTGCCACCTGCTACAGCTCATTTTGGTCAGGGAATTTCTTTTTATTGTTATTGGCAAATGAATGTTAACTTGTGCCCTCTTGCACGGGCTTCAAACGTTCATGAGCATTGTAGGTGCAGTGCTTGGGGACATGGTTTAGTGGTGCACTTGGCAATGCTGAGTTAATGGTTGGACTTGATGATCTTAAAGGTCTTTTCCAACCTAGATGATTCTGTAAAAGAGGATTTTCCCTGGTTTGGGGAGAGCACACTGATTTTTACTGTTTTCCCTTTTTAGGCAACAGGACAAATCCATCTGTCTTCACCTTTCCTCTTTCCCCAAAATCCTCTTCCTGTGAAAGTACACAGGATGCAGTTATTGAAAATGGGGGGGGGGGGGGGCAGGGCTTGTCTGTCAAAATACTTTTTAACATGGAGTTTACTTTTTTTTACAGCTATATGTTTTAAGTAAACTTTACTGATGCTGATTTAATCTTGCTAGAAGTGTAAATACAAAGGAAGAGAAGCTATAAAATACATTTTTTTGAGATGTGGTGCAGAAGTTATTTTTGCTCATCATTTGGTTGTACATCACAACTTGAAGAGGGCCTAGATTAGAAGTTTTAACTTTTTTAAATTTCAAAATGTATATGTTTTAAAATCTACTCAGATTTATTTATACTTTTATTTATTGAAAGAAGCTCAGTGAATTATATCTGAATGGTATATAATAATTCACAACATCCACTTGTAAATTATTGATGAATATAATTGTACTGGTAATGAAGTAGTACTTCATCTTGTATAAATGCAGAGTCACAGAACTGCTAGAGATGTTAGGGATACTTCTGTAGAATCCATGACACTCTTCTGTACCTTCCATCTCATTGCTTTTGGACACTCCTCAATGTGCTATCCGTCATTCTCCAACAGAGCTGAGGCTGTGCTGCTCGCTGCAGCAATGTGGGAGGGCTGGGTCCCTCGTAAAGCAGTGGATATTGCACCCAAGAGATGAAGGGAAGCGAGGCAGAAAACCTTGTACCCAGCGCTCTGATTCCAGAGCTACCACTACAGGATAAAATCCTGCAAATCTTGTGTACCTCTTCTGCCATTAATGTAGATAAATCTGTATAGAGGGCACAAGCTGTTAGTTTGTGTGAGGTTTTTTTTGTGGTTTTGTTTGTTTTGCCCCTTTTTTTTAAACTTCAAAGCCGATAACTTCACTTGCAAGGATATCTGGGACTTCTCACAAAAAACTGACCAAGGTTTTCTGGTTTTGGTTATTAAAAAAGTGTGATACGATGCACGGTACAATTTCTTCTCCAAATACTTTTTTTTTTCCAACATATCACACATGGGGACACTCGTTCTTTGAATACACTTGTTTTATTTCAGAAATCAACACATCTTTGGTCTATTTTTAAGCACGCAATTAAAAAAACCCATGTTAATCAGCCTTCAAGAAGCATTAAGGTTGAAACGATCTTTTGAGAGAGGCTGGTTTGAGAAAGGTCATTCATGAACACTACAGGCAAGAGCGAGTCCTCAGTGGTGGTTATGTGTACAAGATGGAGTGCTAAATGTCAGAAAACAGTGAAGTGGGTAAGGCTGCAGAGGCTATGCAGATAATCAGCTGATAATAGATGCCTCTTGTGACACTGGCTAAGAAGGCTGATACATATGTTGAGGTTTGTTTAGGATGTGGGTGCTTGTTGGCTTTTACATGGCATTAAGAGAATAAGAACTTTAGTATGTTGTGGTAGGGATGAGAGACTCCAGAAACTCTCTGAGCAAATTGTGCTAGTGCTTGATCACCCTCAGAGTAAAGTATTTCATTATGGTAGATGGACCCTCCTGTGTTTCAGTTGTGCCTGTTGGCTCTTGTCCTGTCACTGGGTACAGTTAAAAAGAGCTTGGCTCCATTGTCTTTGCACTTTCCCTTCAGGTGCTAATAAGAGCTCCTGTGAGCCTCATCTTCTCTAGGCTAACAGTCCCAGGTTTTTCGACCTGTCCTCACACAAGAGGAGTTCCAGTCCCTTCTCCATCTTTGTAGCCCTTTGTTGGATTTGCTCTGGTATGTCCATGTATCTCTTCTACTGGGGAGCTTGGGACTGGATGAAGGGCTGAGCAGAAAGAAAGGATCACCTACATCAACTTGGGAACACTGCTCCTAATGCAACGCAGGATAGCAGGAAACCAGCATGTCTTGCCTACTCTATACAAGTGTACTTATGCCCTAATTTAAATGTGGATGTGTGAGATTAGGCTCTGAATCAGTTTGAAGTAACACTTGATGCTGGTGTTTCTAATTGAAATTCGTTTTGCTCTTTTATACAGATCAGATGATAGCACAACCCATTCCAGCTTTGTCTTCTGTAAAAACATTCTTATGTTTCATCATCCAGATCAGTAATGACAGTAGGAATTGGTAATGAAATTAGAAGTAACCCAACCAAAGAATTCTGGGCTCTTATGTGCCTCCTGTTTTAGCTGTAAGATGCTATTCTTAATGCTGCCTAGGTACCTGTAATTATACTATCCTGAGCTCAGGTTGACCTGGCAAGTATAGCTGTGTAACATCCATGCTGGTTATATAAAACATCATCCCCTGTCAGTGTTGCTTCTTGTTTCTGCCGAGCTTCAAATCTCCTTTGTAATTTTTTCTTCTAAATTGCTCTTTTTTGTGGTTCAGTTATAGCTGTTTCTTGCTGTCACATGAGATACAGTACCTGACTTTGAGAGTGGTTCTAATCTGTTTTGTCTGAGACTGTAATAGCTAAGAGGCAAAAGGAAAAGCTTGTTATAATGCATCTCATCTGTAACTGCCCACATTAATTCTTCCTTTCTGTTCAGTGGCAACTTGAGCAGACCAGCTGTGTATCAGTGATGAAGAAGCAAAGCCCAACCCTTTTTTTCCTTTTCATTGAACAGATTGGAAGTGCTGCTGCAGTCAGTGGTCATCAGTCAGCTTGTTGTGTGCTCAGGTTTGGGACTCAAACCTTGCCCTGTCCTCTGATTATTTTTTTTTCTTTGTTACCCTTCCACTGTTAAGTGTTTTAAAACGGTGGTGGATGTGCAGGTACAGGTTGGATGTGTCTCTATGCCGTGAACACAAGCAATCGCATCTTTCCCTTATGTGTATTTCAGTTATTTATGTTGGAAGCTAAGCAGTATCTGTTAAACCAGTTACTCTATCACAGAAGGGCACTGGAGTTAGGGGAGTTGGATCGTAATGACTTCCTGTTCGGATGTTGCCTCTACTTCTGTAATTGTTGTGGCAACACAGTCATGTCTTAATGACTTGAAGTTTCCTTAGGTTTGTGACAAAGTGTTTGTTATACCATGGTAAAGATGTAGAAGACAAATTCCCCAAGAAAATGTGTATTTCATGACAAGCAAGTCTTGCTGTTCTTAAAGTTCCCGTGTCCCTTTTACCTACTGATAAGATTTAAATAACTTGCAATGTCTAACATCAGTTTGGCCATGTTAACAACTAGTTGTTTATGCTGGACAGATAGCTTGAGTGTAACTACTCACACACATACACTTTTCTCTATATAGATTGCTGATCACTGCCTCATTTGTCAGAAACGTACAGAAGAGACAAGCTGAAAATATGTATATGATTGTAATAAAGTAATTTTTTGTTACCATGGGAAGGATTTGAAGCAAATGATGATGCTATTAGCTCAAGGGATTGGGGGTTTTGTGCTAATAAAAGGTAACTATATTGTTCATTCTAGAATAATTAGTCTTATGTTGTAGGAGAGTGTCTTGAATCACTGAGCACACCTGTAAATGGAATTCTTTTATTCAGGTGCTCTTACATACATAGCAGTTCTTCAGTTTTAGATACTTATGAATACTTCAAGCTTCACTACACAATTTCAGTTGCACTGAAGTCCAGTTTTCTTTGTCCTCTTTTGTGTACAAGTTAGATTTGCTTAAATATCCATCATAATGTTAGCGTTCAGTTGTATCATTTTTTTGGCTTTCTGAAAACTATGGCTGAATATGAACCGTATTTTGCTAATAAGTAGTTTAAAGTGATAGTATACTAGCTAGTAAACCTTAGGTATGGATGGCATTGTAAAACTGTTTCATGATAGTAAATATTTGATTTTTCAAGATACCTTTTAAGGCCTGATACCACATTATTTAAAGACACTGTCAGTAGGACTTTATACTAAGCCTGCCAAGCAGCTGCCAAGTGCTGATAGCCAACATTTACATTCAGTGTTGTGTGATGGTAGCTGTGACATGATTCCAATTAAAACTTGGTCTGCACACTGCAGATGTCTTTTGAATATTAATGTGTACTACAGACGGAGCAGATGGAATGTCTTTAAAATACAATGCAGTGATTGTAAAATTAAGGTTGGGTTCTGGTGGAAACTGAGAGGCAGTCAAAATTAATCTTTTTCTCCTTGTTTTTCATTGCTAAACCTCAAGAATATCTGTGTATAGTCATCATCTGATGTATAGCTATCATCTTTCTTCACATATAGGAGGATCTTGACTCTTCATTGTGCATCCAAATAAAAATACAGGATTATGCCTCAGAGAAGTTGTCATAAATGCCATATGTACCTAGAAAACTATTAGGAACACAAGCAGTATTTTCTGTGCCTTAAAATATGTCTCCGCCTAAAGGACAAAAATGAGGCAGTAGATAACTGTTGAAATGCAAGATGTCCATGAGTTACCTGAGGTTTTCATTGAGAAAAGCTGTGTAAAATTATCTATAGGGGTGTGTGTTCATGAGGGTTGTATTAGGAAAAGTTCATTCTGAGCAGGAGGGGTAGTATAAAACTGAAGAGCATGACAAGACCATCAGTGGTGCACTGCAGTGTTGCAAACCCAAAGCCAGCTGTTACAAAACAGCAGCAATCCAGCTGTGAAAGTGTGTGGATTAATTACCTAAGCATTTACCATGCTTATGTGGCAGGCCTTGAGCTATGAAGTAAAGCCTTGCTAGTAGAAATATATTGAAAGTCTTGGATCACAGGGTCAGTGTGGTATTGAAACAGAAAGGAGAAGGGTTTTGGTGTTGAGTGGGAATTTAACTTTCCTTTTTGCTGCTGCAGTATTTTCAAATCTAGACCACAGTGAGACTGAGCACAGAGAGTTTGGGGGAGCACAGCAGTGAGGGGTGAGGAGGAGCTGTGTCTGGACCTCACTCATACTGGTTTAGATGATGATGTCCCACACCAATGTGTGGATGCCATTTCCCTGAGGGAGAAGTGTAGAAATTGCCTGGTGAATCAGGCTTGTCTGGCATGAGAGGACTTCAGTGGGTTGTTGCTCTCATTAAAGTTTTCATAATGTTTAATGCATTCAGTTGTTCAGGATAATGGTGGGACTTTTAATTAGGCTTCTGAAAATGGGAAAACCAAGTCATTTGGCTGATTTCATTGGCAGGTTGGGAGTGACTTAGACTGTGCTCTTTGGGGCAGTGACTTGCCTACCTTAGGCTTACGCTTAGCTCTGTGCTGGGATAGAATGCAAATTTAATAATAGTGAAATATATAAGAGTTTGTCTCAAGTTCTTGTGCTTTTTTGTTCTGGCTTTATTCACATTACGTGGACCTGTGTACAGTTCATTAGTCTGTGGAAAGAGATTTATGCAAGAGGCACAGTTGGAAATCATAAAAACAGAGTAGCTTACTAGTCATAGTTAAATGACATTTCTTGTGACTCACTTAGAAATTGTCTCCAGGTATGTGTGGTGAACCTCAGCCTCGCAAGGCAGTCAAAAGAGGTTGAAATTATGTCAATTTGCAAGATAGAGTAGTGGTTTTGCACCTTATAACCAATCAAAGGATAGAAATGTGGTCAGAAGTCTTTAGGTTTGATGCTTTAGGAGGTACAAAGATGTGAAGTTCAACCTTCTAAGTGTCTTAGAAATCAAAGCTGTAGTAAAAAATGAATTGAAATACAGAAGTGTTGCTTTAAAAGAACTGTACTTGTCAAATGTTGCTTCAGACAGCACTTCTGAAGCTTTCACTTTCTGAAGCTTTTACCCAAAAGATTTCAATCAAAATATGTCTTCATTACATTTCAAAGGTCTTAAATACCCTGAAGTATCAATCCTCCCACCTCATACGTCTGTGATTTCTGGTGGGATGGGAGCGTGGTAAATAAAGAGGTGATGTTTGAAAGCAGGATTGGAGGGATGGAAGGGAAGAATCAAGAGGCTTGGCAAGAGGCTTGCATGTAGACATGAGGGTCACTTGCCTGGGTTTCTTACTGATTGGGAAATGCTTCATGGTTCCCTAGATAAGATGCAACTGTCTTTTCCTGTATATGAAGCATTTATTCTAAGGAAACTTGCAGCTGTTTCTCCTCGATGTGGTGTTTCTGCTACTGTGTAGTCTCATACTCATCTTTGACCCTTTCTGGCTTTTTTCATTGTCAGAGAATGCCTGTGAAAGTCACTTCCAACTATGTGCAGGATCTTTACTTTTTATTATCTACTTAATGTTAGGTTTGAAAGCCTAACGTCATTGTAGCTCTTGAAGCTTTTGTGATACTACCAATGTGGTTCCTTTGTTTCCCTATCTCTGACATGCCTTCCTCTTCAAGCTTGCTCCTAAACCCCAAGCAGATTTCCCTTCTTTACTTACTGTATCTTGCTTTCCTGTACCCTCCAGTGTTTTGCCTCTTCTGATAATATTTTGAAGATTTGTCAGTTGCTTCTTAACTCTCCCAGTTCTTTGCAGCATCCTTCCTTTTCTGTGCAGTATATAATTTAGCCTTTCTAATCCTTGAAAAAAATTCCCCAGTCCTTCATTTCAGTCCCTGGTAATCTCTGTTGTACTGTCAGCATACCTTATATCTTTAATCACTGTGAAATGTGTCCTTTCAGCTGAGACAGTACCTCAGCACTGGGACTTTTGTCTAATTTCATGTCTGTAAAGCAAGTACATAGCTTTTTTGTATCTCTTTGATCTTCATGATACAGATCACTCAGAAAATCAGTACAACAGAAAAAAGTGCTGCATTTGGCCCTGAGACATGTCAGCAAGAAATAGGAGAGGGCTGTGTGGGTCATGCCATTGCAGTGCCAGATAATACGGGTGCTGCTGATAGGTATTCGTTGTCCTGTGCATAGGCTTCAGTCAGGCTGCATTAGCTCCTGAAATCTGAGAGCAGGGTTCATCACATAACAGGGTTATGGTCCTTATTTTGTGTTGAATTAATACCTGTTGAGAACCATTATCAAAATAATACCATGTACGACTGTTCAAACTCGGTCTTGGGACGAGAATATTGAGATACTGATGCATTTTTGTGAAGTGCCATTAATTTAAAACCAAACAGAGCTCTGAACGTCTTAGTCAAGAAGTGCTTTTACAACCAGATGTTCATCCAAATTTCTTTCAAAGAGTCCAGAAAAGGTTTATTTTTCTTGACTTTATCAGCTGTTTAAACTCTGTCTATTCCAGAGTGCATATTAATTTTCCTTGTCTTTCAAAAACAAATAAAAGCAAATCCAAAATAGCCCAACAGCTTTAATAACTGCTTGTTGACTCAACTTTTTCCTTCAGAGGCAGTTACTACATTCTTTCTGTCAGAGGAGCTCTGAAAACCTCTGGCAGCAAGGATGAGGCTACTTTGGGTTTATATTTTATTATCTCTTGCTACTGATGAGAGCTATTTTTCAATGCTGGGAATGAAAGGTATCTGTGCCTCTATTCTGCAGCAGAGAGGAAAACAGCATTTAATATTAATATAAATTTTGTTTCTGTTTTCCAACCTAATAGATGTAAAAGTCTCCTATGGGATACTGTGTGTGTACCCAAACAATCCTGGATCACAGTTTCTGTTTTTCTGCCCCCATCTTTATGTTCCATGTTCCCTCTGTTCATCCTCTGAAACCTCGCTTCCTCCCTACTGTTCCCTGACCTTTTGTCTTCCACCAAATATCTGGCATGCTTCAGCTGACACCATCAGGATTTCTCCTGCCTGTCTCTAACCAGGTTCTGAGTTTCCATCCTCTTCTGGGGGAAGGAATAGAAAGAGAAGAAAAAATGTGGGTACCTATAAAACACTCATCCCTTTCTGTCTGTTTTGCTTGTCTGAAGGAAATATTGACATGGAAACTGTTCGACTTCAGAACTGCCTCTGGAAATATTGCAGTAGTTCATAGTCCCACTCATGCTCCCCACCGTATCAAGCAGAGATACGGAAGGGGGGGTATGTGGAATTTGTCACTGTCCAAAATGACATCCTGAAGGAAATCACGGATACATAACTTACATTAGTAAGAGTTACAGGATACCCCTTTATTTTACTTATTTATTGAAAAACAAGTTCAGATTGACATTTAGTAAAGTATGATGGCATAGCTGATGATGAAAGCATTGTTTCTGCTATAGCATTACTTTCTAATCACTAAAAATCTTAACAAGCTGGTACTCAAATCTGAGTTTTCTCACAGTTGTGATTGTTCATATTCACGTACGTCCATTAACATGTTGGTGTGTCGAAAAACAGTTTGACAGCTGTAGTCTAGCACTTCCTTATTGTAACTTGATACAACATTCCATAAAGACAGTCGTGCCTCAGATTTATACTCCTCTCTGCTTCTGGTATTTCAGCTTTAATGGTTTATAGTGTCAACTCACATCTTGTTTGGATAATCTTAACTGACTGGTTAAATCAGAACAGTTTACATTCTGTTTCTCTTTCTGTCTCTGGTCACATTTTGTGTTGTGATTTGATGGGAGAGTACTTTGGAAATGCTGATTTGTTTTAATAAAGCTGGTATTTTATGCTTATGCTCTTGGAACTCTGAGTACTGTACTACTGAATTTGTGACCCGTTATAAACTTTTCTCCGTCTTTCATCAGGAAACCTTCAAAAACTGTTGAGTTGATTAGAGTCTGTCATGAAAGATCTGCATTACATTTTTGTGTACACAATAGCTCAAAACTGTGTCCAGTATCAGAAACAATCAGTACATGGGGACTTTTTTACCCCAGTTGTAATTAAAAGGTGCTCACAGGTCCTGGTAAAAAGCACACTGTGTGTGGAAGAAGAGAATTAAAGTTTTCAAGGTATCCAGTACAGAGGGGTAACGTCCTGTGCTCTAACGTCATGTCTGGAATGCCAGTTCTTCATTTGTCCCTGAATTTTTTTTCCTGTGACCCTGAACTGATCTTTTTGAGTTTTATTTATCCTTTCTGTAAGAATCTGGTGTTCTTAGTACGTGCATAAGCAATAGCTGGGCGATTGGTATTTGTAGCTTCCCATTCATTTCAAGCTTTAGCATCTTCTGTAACTGTACAATATGTATTTCATCTCATTTTTTACTATGGCTCTGACTTCTAACACACTTAGAAGACTTAACCTCAGGAGTAGTAGAGAAATACCTTACACAGAAGGTAGTAGTGTAACTTTTAAAAAGCTTGTTTTTTATTTTACCAGTCGCTTTTCAGTGCACCAACAAAGAAGGGATCCATGCACTGTAGGAAAAGCATTTTTTTTTTAGATCTGATTTGTCAAGTTGGACAACAATTTTACCATCAAATATTTAAACAGTAATCATCATAATATATATCTGTGGTCAGTGGTTCCAAGCATTATCACATACCAGTCTCTGCTTCTGAAATTTATATCCTTAAGTTTTCAAGTGAGAAAACCAAACGGAATAGAGCTACTGGCAAGGGGTAGTACAGCTGCATGACAGCAGTGCTGTTTCCTGTTGGATATATAAAATTGTAAATTTAGCCAGTACAGTGTCCAGTAGTGATTTATTTATGCAGAATAATTTCTGTTAAACAGAATGCCATGCCTTTACTTTGAGGAAGAAAGGGGTGTGTGTGTGTGTGTGTGTGTGTGTGTATGTATATTTGAATGAATGCCCACTCTTTTTGTTTGGTGGTTTGTTTTTGTTTTTTTTTTTTCCCCTGGTGCAGGAAAAGGAGAATGATGAGTGAGGTTAAGTGATATTGACATAAAGTTGATAATTACTTATTTAAATAAGTATCTGATTTAAACTAGAGAACTGCCTGGTTCCAGAAAATTGCAATTGTAAATAAGCAAGAATCCTACAACCAGAAACCTCTATTTTTTTTTTTTTTTTTTTTAAATCTGAAGCATTCCCTGTTAAGTGTTGCTATCTAATGCTTCATTCAGTCTGTGCCTCAGGACAGGATGGAAAATATATGTGTTCAGCAGATATTCCTGATTCTTTGTGAGTGGTGAAGGATCACTGTTCGGAGTCGGTTCTGGCAGAGCCTTGGAACACACAGCTTGAGCTGCCTTTCCACTGCAGAGTCACTTGCCTTTGGCTGCCAGGGAGGAAATTGGGTCCTTTTGGTCTTTTCTGGTACAATGATTTAATTTACCTCCGGTTTTGTTGTGTTTATCCACTTACTGGGTCTTGGCTCCCATGAACCAAGTAGAAGCAGGGACTGTACCAAAGGTATGAGGCATTTCAAACTTGGGTATTGCCGCACCTGAGGTTTTGACATAATGGAGAGTTTGCAATGCAGTCACATCACAGCAAAATCTCTTAATCTCATTGTAGTATCTTCAGTTAACATATAACTAACCTGAGACATGGCCCATTGGTGTGCAGGAAGGAAATACCAAGTGTAGGTGCAAAACCCCCAAATTGTTTCCTGTTTCAAAGCACTGATTTCTTTTTGTTGTTAAAGATACCCCATCTTCTGAGTGGAACCAGGTTGATGGGCTGGATTCACTGTATTCTTGTTACAGCATAGGCAGAGGTGTGCTTTAATGGCTGGGCTGGTCCAAGAGGTTAATATTAGTGTATCCATCACTATTGCTTTAAATTAGACTCACTTTTAGTGTTCGCTGTAGGAAATGGGCTGGGTTAACTGAACATGTTATTCCCTTCTGCCCCATCTAATTTCTTGGAATCTGTCCACAGACTAATCTAGGTGTATGTGGGTCCTTCAGGAGTTGTTCTTTTGGCAGTCCTTCTAATGACAAAACACAAGAATGCCAAAGAAGTGGCTATAATGTCTGTGCAACACTGAAAATGGTCATAAACAAAGAGAGCTTTTCACTGGTAAGCCAGAAGGAAAGAAAATGCTAATCTTGTGTAGTAGAAAATGTCAGATTTTATCTCTTTATCATAAAAATAGTTATCTTCTGACAACATATAAAAGTGCACCTGAAATTTTGTACATATTAAAACTGTCAGTGGTGTAAGAAAAGCAAATTATCATTTTAATCTTAAAAGCTTTGTGGAGGCAGAATAATAGTGCTCTCTCAACTGTCCTTAAAAGGTTATGTTGTTTTCTTTTCCTCATTTTTACCAGTGTGGAAAACTTGATGCTGTTTTGATGACGCTGAACTCTGCTATGGGAGAAAATAATCAAGATGCTAAAAGAAGCCGTAGTCTTTGGGAAGTGGATTTTTAATATGATACTCAAAGTATGGCAGAGTTTTCTGTAGTATATTCATTCTGTTCAAAGGCATTAAAACATTATTAAACATGAGTAAGAAATGAGTGTGGTAGTCAAAAGATAGAAAAGAAAGTCTGCATGTGCAAGACTGTGTGAAATCATGTATAACGGTGTTAAAGTATCCAAATCTATATATGAAACTAGTTACATATTTGAAAATATTATGACCTAGAGGAGGCGCTTTTGCTGTGAACTTATTTAATTAGTTCGAATTTAGTATTGTTCTTGTAATAAATCACTGTAGCGGGAAATGAACTAACTGGTTTTGGTCCTGTTGTTCTTCAGCACCTTAAAACTGGTGGGCATCTGCCTGTGTTTCTAGATTAGTAGTTGTGAGTTTTCCTGTTTCTTAAGGTCTTGCTTGCCGACTTTGAGTAGTTACTCAGAACTAGCTCAGTAAACTAGAGATAAGCATGAATGTACTGTGGCCAGGCAAATTAAAGGTTGGAGCAGTGTTCTGTTGCTGCTGGTGGCCACAGGCAGTCCCACTTGGAAAAGTTAAGAACAGGGCAAAATGTATGAACATCTTCAGTTTGCATGAGCTTGTTGTTTGTTTAATAAACCAGAATGGAGCTCTGTTGCAAGTGCCTGTCTCCCCTTAAGGTGATAGAAACTTCTTGCATTCGTGGTGTCCTTTAACAAGTGAATATATGCTACCCTTATTTGCAGGAAGGGCTGCTGCTGTCAGAAATTGCTTAAAGGTTTAAAACTTAAATTTCTTGAGTTCCCAGGTGTATCATTCCGTGGTTTTGAGCCTCTTCAAGCTTCATGCATAGAACACAGCAGTGTTACTTTTATAAGGATTATGCTGTGCTATAGAAGTTTAGGTCTTGATCAAGTCATAAAATACAAAATACCTTTCTTTTAACTCTTCTTGTTAAGCTGAGCATTGTCTCCTGGTTGATTGATTTGAATGAAAAGTTTATGGAGTTACCCTGATTATCCCCCCCCCTTTCTGATTTCCTTTATTATTACAAAAGCTACGAGAGGATACTTTTGACCTTATTTTCCGTTATTCTGATATTATTCTCAGTTACTCAAAATTTTCTAAGAAATTATGGTATCATTAAGATTTTGGTAGCATGTGTTTCATAAATCTGGATCTGTGATGCTTGTGCTTTGATGTGGTATAAAGGGCCACCTGATTCTTCTTCATTTAAAGAATGGAATCGGAAGATCACTGGTTGTGTCAAGAAAAACACAATTGAGGGAAGTTGAGGGAAGAGGAATGGGAAAGCATGGAGCATTCAGAAAAAAAATTCTTTGGTTGTTAGTGGTAAATGGATGCATAGTGTTTTGGCTTTTTTTCTGGGTGAAGTTTAATAGGTTGATTGGTTTTTGAGACTGGAACTTGGATACAGTGAGAGGGGGGAAAGAATACCATTTACTAAATGTTGGCTTAAGGTCGAAATAGTGAAAGTCAGGAAGTTCATTCCAAATCAGAGATAAAGTTTAAATACCTTGTATTGCTAACAGCATGAACAATGAAGCAATGGATCCTCCATCTCAGAACTTTTCAGTTTAAATGTGTGCCCTCATGGAAAATAGCCTTGGTCAAGGATAGATGACTGGAGTTAGTATGGGGGTGCTGCCTGAGCAGTTACATGGCTTGTATATAGGTGTATGGAATGGTTTAGCTAGGAAGTTCCATCACTCTGCTCTGTGTTATGTTGGTACAGCTGACTTGGAGTGCTTGAATGTTTTGTAATAAAGCTAAGTAAAGTGGGCTGGGAATTGCCGATAGGTTAAGATGGGCAACCCCTGGAGGGGTATGTGTTTTTCAGAAGTGGCTAAAAAATCCCGAAGCTGCTTACCCTGCATGTTGGCAAGTAATGGAATATCCTTCTGGAATCTCAGGTTTTAACTCTGAGTAAGTACTTACTGGTTGGCACATAAGTAGATGAAAGCTTTATATTGAAGGGTTTTGTTTTTTTCTTAGAGATTTGCATGGGATTTGTGTGATAAAAATATGATTATTCGAGGTGATAAATTTTAATTTGTGATAATAAACAGTATTTCTAATTTAGAATTTTTTTGTCTATTTTTCAGCTGCACTTATTAACCGGTACAACAGAAGAGTATCAGGTATGGTGTTTCTCTTTGTGTTTTAGTGTCGTGCTTGTGCAACTGATACTTGAGGTTGTTGGATCTGTGGCTCTTTCTTTGGTCTGTAGGCACAGATTTGTTTGTTTTCTACCTTAACCAATGTTAAACATGTTAATGAGGAACTGTTATGACCAGCAAATGCTTTTTGAAGTTTTTGGACAGCATTACATGAACAGCATGTTATGTATAGGTGAAAAGGGAGTTGTATTACTTTCACTTGAAGTGCAGTATGGATTGGTTTGCATAAATTACTTATTTAAATGTAACATTTAGCTGGTCTAGAAAGTTGTTACGGTTCTGATTTGAGCCGTGTCTTTATAGAAATTGCCAGTTCAGTGATTTCTCTCTTGCTTTCAGTTGAAGTCTACCCATATTGTAACTTGCGTGTATGATCTGACATGTTCTTTGGTCAGATTATATGCACTATGAGAGTTATGGTGGGCACTGTTGTTAATATATCTCAAATATATAAATATATATGCAATAAATGCATATTTAATTTTATGTGCCTATGGAGTTCAGTTCCTTTATTACTAATTGCTTGGGTATGATTAAGGGTATGACTCTGCATTTATGCCACTGCATATAAGTAATTGTACATATAATGAGAACTTTATAACTCTGAAAAATTGATAGTGCTGGTAGTTTTGATATGTTATTATATGGGGGATTCAGGTGAGACAAAATTGGATCTTGAATGATGGAGTTTGATTCTCTGACAGTAAATAGTGGAAGTCATAGATTGTAGAGTATCTTAATATGGAGAGTCCCAAAACATTTTAATTTCTATGCTAATTAAACTAATCCATCCTTGAACCTGCTGATGGAATAAAATCTTACAAATAAGAAGTGGATACATCTCAAACTGAAATAAAGGCCAAATTATTTTCTTTACATAGTTAAAAAGTTGAGCCTTAATTAGAGGGTGCTTGTAATCTTTTTGTGTCTTCAGTACTGAAATAGAACATGGGTGCTTTCAGAGTACTTAGCTACTCTTAGTTAAAAAAACAGGTTCCTTCATTGAAAGGGTCTAAAGGTTAATGTGAACAACTGAACAGCAAATGTAAAATTGAATTGCTAACATGCAATTAGATTAAGGATGTTCAGATGCTTAATAACATTGCTGCTCTAGGGAGAGCTAGAATAATTCAGTACAGTACATGTTAGAATTCTCATGGAGACAAACACTAACAGAATATGTATGTTCTACTACTTACTGTGTTAAATACATTAAACATATCTTGCCTATATTCTTCTTGTCCAAAACAAGAAAGGATTTTCAGTTCCACATTTATCACATCATTGACCAAAAGTGGTGATACTTCTTTCATATTCCATAAATCATAGTAGCACATTCTTACATACTACTGCTTCTTTCTCACCCTGTAGTACTGAGAACAGGGGAATTCATCCTGCTCATTTATTCTCCCCATTTCTGCACCATTTGCTACTTGTTCATCTCCTAGGTTGATGTATTCTCTGAAGGGGGGGGCGGGTAATAGTGTTGGCTGGCTTGGCATTAAGCTTTTCCAGTCTGTTCGACAGCTAAAAGGCTCTGCAGGGAATGCCATTTGCTTCTTGACCAGAAAACAGCTTTGTGTGCTGGCCCGAGACTGAGCCAGCAAAGCAGAGCTCTGTGGGTGAGAAACTCTATAAACTGTGCAGGAGGGTCATCATGGAAAAGGGGAACTTATCGAATCGTGTCCATGGAATTATTTATAGACGTGCAGAGTGGTAAAGTAGTGTTCTCATGAAGAGAAACAGTCTTTTCCATGAAATGCTAGGAGAGAAAGAGAAATTAGTGCTTGGTGTTCCCCAGAAATTCATCTGATGAATTCCACATCTACTTGTGTATAGCATGTTTGGCCATGTAACATGTTGAGGTTCCATGATGTGCAAACAAACCCCAGTGTTGGTCAGTTCTAATTTGTATAAAAAGGTGGCGGCTGACTTGATTAAAATAGTGCTCTGCAGAATCAGAAGCTCTCCCTATATAGAAACTAAAAAGAAAAACAACCAACTCAACACAATAATTTTAAAATCTAGATGCAGGATGCCATACACTGGTGCCATAGGCAATTTGAGTGCTAATTACCCAGTAGAACAGTTCTCTTGCTGCTGTTTTAAGTTAATTAGCAGCTTCTGAGCCTTCTGCTACTGTGAGTAATTCATGCTACATGTTTGCTGACTGACTCAGTCTGCCCAGGCTTGTGTTTGAATGGCCTGAAAACCATACAGATGCCTTCTTCCCAAGAGTTGGACTGTGTCGAACTTCATACGTCCTTGATTACATCTCTTGATCTTCCTCCCAAGCATAAGGGGCTCCTGACAAACTTTGTTAGACACTTCATTTCCTGCAGTGAAAGAGACTGCAGGGAATACTAGTGAGCATCTCAGCCCTTGGTTAGTGTCTACAGGGTGCAGGGAGGTGGGAGAAATCAGCGATAATTCCTTTTTTAAGTAATAATACCACAGTTATTTCAAAACTAGAGGGAACAGAGCATTGTTATTTGTCCGACTATAACAGCTGATATGTAACATTGAGGAGAATTTTGCTCCTGGCAGTATATGAGTGCAAGTTAATATTGGGTTTTGGAATGAAGAGTGCAACACCTACTATAGTTTCACTTGGGCATAGTTTCTCCTCTTTTAGTTCTAGTGTGTTGCAGAAAAGTAAAGTGTTTTTTTCTAGATTTTTGTATTGCCATTTCTAGGCACTTTGGATTGATTCCATGGAACACCCAGTCTCCAGCAGACTTCCTGACTTCTTCATGGGGTAGAAAAAAATCTGCCAAAATACTACACCTATACCATACTCGTGGGACAGAAGGTTTTAATCTGTTTCATCCAGTTATTTCATAGAATCATCTAATCATTTAGGTTGAAACAGACCTTTAAGATCGAGTCCAACCATAACCTAAACAGCTTTGTAGTTCAAGAGAACGCTTAGTCACCTGGTATAATTAGGAGGAACATCATGTCATGATGGTGGCAATTTTAATTCTCCCTGGGACAAACTGACACGAATGAAGCACATCAAAAGTTATGTCCCACAACCTTCAGGATACCAAGCCCTGTCCCAAACACAGCAGAAAAAGCCCTGGTTAGTGCTCCTTTT
The DNA here is from genome assembly GCF_028554395.1 of Pezoporus wallicus. Classification (NCBI taxonomy): domain Eukaryota; kingdom Metazoa; phylum Chordata; class Aves; order Psittaciformes; family Psittacidae; genus Pezoporus; species Pezoporus wallicus. The sequence continues at coordinate 155,422 of NW_026635930.1, read as the reverse complement.
CCTAAAGAGCACCACAGTGCCCCAAATTGCTCACTTTACCAAGAGGACAGAATCAAAAATGAAATCAGGCATGCACATCTACCTTTTGTATGGATTATACAATTGAATTGTATAATCTAGGGAAGCAATATGTGATAGTTATTTCTCTAATATTTTATACTAGCAAAGTAACATGACTGTCAGGATCCATGGCTTTTGATTTTTCATGTTAATATAAAAAGTAATGAGGTGAACAAGACTCATTTAAGTTAGTCCCTTTGGTAGGGCAGCTTTCAGCAGAGACTCAGTGAAGTGAGAAGGATTGAAGCTGCTGTCCCTGGAATCAGGTGCTACGCCCTCTCCTAAGGTATTACTGGTCAATAAATATTTACATTTGTAGAGGATGATTTTGTTTGAATGTTACTGAATTCTTATGTATAGTGAAAGTGAACATTGATGGGGATGGTGACGTTTAACAGTGTCAGTGTCCCTAACAGATGTTGGGTTTGGAATCAGTATTTGACGTTTCTCTTCTCTGTAGCAATCTGATATGACAGTATGCTTTGGGTTTGGCTTTGTTTTGATGTTTTGGGTTATTTTTTTTGATTGTTGTGGGTTCCCCCCCCCCCCATTTCATGTAATATTTTAACACGCTGTTTTTAGAGGATGTTGGTAAGGACTTTTGTATTTGAATAACGTGTAAAAATCAGTATTCCCTGACAGTTTCTGGCTTTTTCTTTCCTCATAAGATAAACTTCCCTAAGAGATTTGTATGACTGCTAGTACTTCAAAGTCACTGGTGGGTCTTTATTTTGACAATGGGGGACTCTTTACCTTGAGCTCTTCATTCTTCTGGCTCCTACTAAAGATGAGCAGTCATCTCATAAAATAGATATGTTGTCAAAGTCCGATATCCCTCTGGGCAGATACAGCATTTTCTTCACACCCTGACAAGCTGAGATGTCAGGATATGGATAATACTACACATAGTATTTTAGTAGCGTTTTAGTAGCTTTCAGCCTTTCAAAATGGCAGCTTTAAAATAAGTAATTTTCTAATCAAGTTTTTATATTAATTATTGCCATACAGTATGTTAGTATTTCGTAAAGAATAATGTTTTGGGATCCTGATAAATTAGGACATCTAAATAGTAGCAATGAAGCAAGAGGCAACACTTGTTTTGAGAGGTTGTTTTGAGTACTCTTTTGCAGGATACTGTCTACTACTTCAGTGATAAATTACATCACTTCAAACCATCACGGGAGGAAGACTGACTGTATTTCTCTGTGCCACACTCTTTGCTTTCTAACTACCAGACTATCTGATTACCAGAGGATGACTTGAAAATCATGATCTGACTTCTTCTCTTGCAGCTGCTTAATGAATTTCTATATTGATTATTCACCATTGTACCAAATTGATGGCTTCATAACTTCTGCTGAAAGGTTTTCAGGCAGATGATAAATTGGAAAAGACTTTCGAGTGCAAAACCCCACATTTATACAAATGGCACAAACAGCTTTCTTACTGCAACAACCTGATGCTTCTCTCTTTTTTTTTTTGTTAGTCCTAATGATTGCAAAACTGGTATCATAACTAGAGTGAAAATAATTCATTTTGAAAAATGTTGATATGAGCAAAAGCCACGTGTGTGGGATGATGAGTGAAAGTGCTGATAAATTGTGTGGGTGCTCTTCTGTAGGAAAGTGCCTGAATCATTATTCATTAAAAAAAACCCTAACCTTGTTTTCTGTTTGCAATATTGGGACTTATTTAAAAATTCTTGGCATCTAATTGGCATCCAGTGAGTAATTAAAAGCTTATTTTTGGAAATTAACAGTTGTGACTTCACAATTACTTGGATTTCACAATTGTTGTGATTAATCCTGCTACATTTTTTTTAGTGACAGGAAGAGAAATACAGCACTCAAAGAGCATCCTTATTTAAAACTTAAGTCAGTGCAATACCTGGTCAGACAAAATCTGATCTAATCTACTCAATGCAAATACAAGTGAATATAAGTGCTGAAGTGGAGTAGAATTTATTAACTTTTCCTCTTCTTTAAAACTTATTCTTGCTAGATAATTGTGCTTATGGTGTTAAATAACAAAAGTTGTTCACCTGAAGTCAAATGTTTTAACTCAAATCATAGAATCCCACACTAGTTTATGTTGGAAGGGACCTTAAAGCTCATCCAGTTCCAACCCCTGCCATGGGCAGGGACGCCTTCCACTAGAGCAGGTTGCTCCAAGCCCTGTCCAACCTGGCCTTGAACACTGCCAGTGATGGGGCAGCCACAGCTTCTCTGGGCACCCTGTGCCAGCGCCTCAGCACCCTCACAGGGAAGAACTTCTGCCTAAGAGCTCATCTCAGTCTCCCCTCTGTCAGGTTAAAGCCATTCCCCTTGTCCTGTCCCTACAGGCCCTTGTCCAAGACTGATCTCCAGGTTTCCTGTAGCCCCTTTAGGCACTGGAGCTGCTCTAAGGACTCCCTTTAAGGAGCCTTTTCATCTCCAGGCTGAACCAGCCCAGCTCTCTCAGCCTGGCTCCAGAGCAGAGCTGCTCCAGCCCTCGGAGGACTAAATTAGTCCTTCCTATTAGCTGGGAGAATAAGGTATAGTTAGGCACTTTTATTAAGTGATTAATGCAGTAAGAACCAGTTGTCAAAAGTATTCAGGTGGCAAAATGTGCAGGTGATTAACTGAGTAATTCATATTAAATATCTTTAAAAAGCCTACGTAAATGCTAGTCTGTATCTTTAGATACATAAACACTTTTGAAAATGTCAGCCCTCAGGTTTTTTTTTTTTCTGGTTTGAAATTTTATTAAAAAAAAATTCTCACTTCTTGATGGGTTGGGATTGAATTTTCATTGAGGGAGGATGGAAAAGAGAATTGCCTTTTTTTTTTTTACTTCTTTTACTTTAAACTCACACTTTTTTTTAACATGTGAATTACAGCCCACATCAAAATATTCCCACATGGTTCACTGTACATAAGAAATTGAAAGCAAACACTGGAGGATGTATGGATGTATGTATGCATGCATGTCACAATACAGGCTAAAAAGGCAATTTTACGCTTGGTGAAGACATAGTGCTGTGATATTTGTATGTGGCGTGACCTCAGGAGTTGATGTGCTTTGTGTTGCGAATAAGGCAGCACTTTATCTCTTCTTTCATATAACGTTTCAGACAGAGTCATAGATGTTATGCTTTTATACTCATTAACACACTCATGGCAAGTTCTGGTTGCTGTAACCTCAGATTAAATGTGCCTTGTAGATGTCCATGTAGAACAGAAAATTTTAACTATACCCGATTGATATAAAGGGATATCTCTTGTATTTTCAGTAATTTCACTCGCTTATTGTAGCACCAGAACAGCTTGATGAGGCTGTGGGTACTCCAAGTAGTGCAGAGCTTTTAGTCAGCATGCTAAAAAACTAACTACAGGGAATATAATGAGTGTACAGCAGTCTCAATTAGGAATTGCTGTGAGCACTTTTATAGTGCTCCCATATAAAGGGAGGCTTAAATCAAGGCTTGGCTTTAGAAGATGGCTTGTGCATGGGTGTATGGCTGCCTTGAAGCACTTACCTGATTCGGATTAGCATGTCTGAATGTATGTTTTTCCTATGTCCCCAAATTTTGGGATGGAAAGGAGAGAGAATCTTATCAAACTTGCTAATCCTCTATAACAGAAGAACAGAGAACTAAGTGGTTATAATAAAGCACGTATGTTCTAACTGATGAAGTTCTGCCTAATATTAGTCTCTTGCTGTAGGATACTTCAATGGTGTGTTCCTGTAAATGAATTCCATTTGTTCAGTGAGCCACTGAAGTCGAGAGCTGGCTCATCCTGAAGATGAGTTGCACCAAGGCAAATAGTTTTCCCTTCCCCATTGCTAGCAATTGCCAGGGTATCCAAGTTGCTCAGTAGCTGCATGGAAATGGGGTGGCTGCTTTACCTGCAGACCAGGGACCTGGGAGCTTACACATCACTGCTCTGGGAGCAGTCCTTGGTGTCAAAGTCAGCCTTGTTTTATCTCATTCCCTGTCACTACAGGTAAATAGGCATTACTGGTTCCGTTAGGGGTAATGTGATTTTTAATCTATTTGGACACTCTCAGGCACTCTTTCATAATGATACCTGATTTGCTGAACCATTAATTTTGTAAATGTCTTCTAACACTTCGACATCCTTCAGTTCTCTGTCACGACTGATGCCGGAGAGATGTGGGTAATTTTCATTGCTAGATGTCTCTTCTAACACACAAGTGCTTCGGTGCACTTCTCGCAAGATGCTGGTGGTTCTTCATAATATTGTATGTGCCTAATTTACAGGTTTAACAATTCATATAACAGGATTGCAAGTACAAAAAGCAAAATATGCCTTGGTCTGGAAAATGAAAGAATTTTGTATTTCGAGACTGGAAAAGCACTTCTGTTTTAATCCTCAGCTAGATTCTTTTCTGTTTACTGTTTGCAACTGAAAGCCTGTAGGATACATGTCTGTCTTTCTTAGAAGTTGTATATTTGAGCCATTTCTTGGAACTTGCAATGGTTTGATGTAAGCTGAATGCAAAATGAACTGTCTCCATGCTGCTTTTAACTGGGAGAAACTATCACTGTGTTTATAAGGCACATAAATATTTTGCTGTTTAATTTCCAGCTTTATCTGCTTTGCTTTGGTAGCCATTTAGAAATATGGTAAGATTTATGTGATGGGTTAAACCAGAAGTTCATTACATTAGAAAGCTTCTACAATGCTGAATCCGGGTGCTCTGAAATAGTAGTAGCATCATGTTTTCCAAGAGACCTTTTTTATGGCTGACTATCTCATCGGTAAGGCTCTCTTAGAAGGCTTGAACAAGGTCAGCAGCATGTTTATCCATTTCAGTCTTCTGATTTCTTAACCTGCAAGGATAAAGCTTGCTTCACTTGAATTTCTCAATGAAATATGATTTCTAACTCTAAAATATCCTGCTGCCATTTAAAGATTCTTGTTTACATGTAGTAAAGGGAGCTGGAAAAAGAAGTAGCAAATTATAAATTACAGTTTAAGATTGAAGGGGCAATATTTTGGGTTAGGTTGTTACTATGTCCAAGCTGTGAACTCTTGCTCTGCTACCTGGAAGGCTTTCTTAGTTTTAATTAGGCCTCTACCATGATGGAAAGCTTTTTGTTGTTTTTCATGCAGATTCACCTCTTACTGCAAGGTCCAGAGCACACTGGTGTGTCTGAAGGGATACTGGGCTCTGGTGTTACAGAGACTAGAAGCCTGCATAGAGACAAATAAGCCAAAGTGCAGGAGCCCTCATTGTGGCTCCCGTTAGCAGCTGGTTTCTGTGAAATTACGTTAACTTGTCCCTTGGCTTCTTCAGACTACTTGCAGAATGCTGGGTTTTATCTACAGAGTGCTTTCACAGTAAGTCCTCTGTAAGCTGTAAGATTGCAAATGATCAGAAATTCCATAAGTCTAGGAATTATGGAAAATTACTGGAGTGTCTTCACAAACGTGTATTTAGATGATCTAGAAGCATTTTATTCAGTTACTTTTGCCACAGGTGTATTCTGTGGATAAAGTTAGCCTCATAGGACCATAGAATAGTTAGGGTTGGAAAGGACCTTAAAATGACTTCAGAATATTATTCTCCAGCCTTGGCTCCTGTGAGGTTGAAGGGTATGACCCTTTAACCGCTCCTGAGCATGTAAAGGGGAAGGATAAGCTAAAGCACTTTGCGTAATTCATATGTAAATGCATTAAGTAAAAGCTGTGGCTCTATGTAATTAAACAGGTGACTGCGTAAAGCAAACAATGACAAACAGCTGTTGTTTTAATTAAAGAAAGAAAAAGATAAATGTCATGTTCATCTGATTATACCAAAGAGGCAGGAGAAGGGCCTAAGACTGGCACAAGTGGTTTGTGTTTTGTTTTCATTACTACTGAGTTAGGAGGAGGATTTAAATAAACGTACTCAGACTGAGGATTGTCTTTTGAATGTTCAGTAGGATACACCCCTCCCTCCCCCCCCCGCCGCAGTTTGCATCTTGCTTTGAGAGGAAATGTCTTTCCATGGTGAATCCCAGGAGCAGGTTCACAAATGTGCCAAGGAGCCTTTGGTCTATTACTTGCCCAGTGCTGCCTGCCTCTGCCTCTGTGTTGGGGCAGCTGTGGCAAAGTGAGGCCCATCAGTTAACTTGGGGTGGTTTCCACGCTAGATACTGTATGTTGCAGGAGTTAAGCAAAGCAAAACACAAAACCAAAACCTGAACAAAGCCTAGAAAGCAGGAATGCATTGTCTCATAAGTCAAAGGTGCTTTGTGTTTCACTATCTAGTTGAAGCAATATTGTCTGCATGTAATGTTTCATTATATGTACATAAAGATATAAATCTAAAAGAGAGACTGTGGTTATTTACTTCCCATTTACTGTTGTAGGTCTTTCATTATGAAAGTTCTTGTTTGCCCCAGGGAACTGTAATTTTAAATTCTTTGCCAAATCTTCCCATGGTGTGGGGGAATTAATTTGTAGCTTTATCATTTTAATGGCTGTTGTGCTCTAATGCATCATCAAAATGGCTTTACTCCGTATCTGACGATGAAGCCTTTTAAATAAATACTTAAAAGCGGATTTTAATTGATACAAATTTAGTAAAAATATCTGAAAATGTATTCAGAATATACAAACCTAATGTACATGCAGAAATAGCTGTCAGCCAGTTGTCATCATTTTAAAGGGCTTATTATATTGTCTATACATATCCATCTTGGGAGAAGAGACATCTGTGCATGTGGAGTTTGATTTCCTGCAAAGAATGAAAAGCACATTATCACAAAAGGTGACATTTATAATGGATTATGCAGCCTGTTATGAACTCAAGACTGAAATGTAGCACGAAGCAGGAGTGTGTGACGCTGGCATTACAGTTTTGTCACAGGCCATTATCACTGGCACTGTTGCATTTCTGTCTGTGTGGAAAGAAAACAAGCTGGAGAGGTTTGATTTAAATAACAGTACTGAGAAGTACATAGTCATACTGAGGGAGTGGTTATCAGAGGTTTCTAAAGGTAAGGACAAGCAAGTGCTTTAATACACTCTCCAGTTCTCTTAATGTCTCTCCAGAATTATGCCTTGGGGTAGCTGTGAACTGGAGTGGGTCCTTTCCAGCTCTGTCTGTGGCCCGTTTTATTGCTCTTTTCAAGTAGTGGGCCTTGAGAAATACCAGTAGCATCCCCATCAGAGATGGCTATTTACAAGTCAAATTAGGGGTATAAGCAAAGCTTTGGATGAGGCTAGTGGACATTTTCACTTTTTGCTGTGTCTGTTCAGTAGCACAGAGAGGCAGTGCTGGCCTTTCACAGAGCTGGGTGAGACAGTGCAGGATTTAAGGGCCTTACAGGCTTATCAGTGTCTCATAGGCTTCTCTGCCTGACAAAACAGTCTGTGCAGCTTTCCAACCTGAGCAGGATTTGGGACCACGCATGGAGCTGAGCCTGAACCTGTAATCCTGGCTGGACTGAGCTGGTTTGGCACAGCCTTGCTGAGTGACTTTATCTTTGGAGTTAATCTGTAACGCAGAATAGCTCTGGCTGTGAATAAAACAAAGTTGATTTTATTTCAATTTCCATTGAACTGATGAAATTTGAAGCTGTTTCCAGAACTTAACATCCATTCTTTTCCTTTGCCACCTAAAATAATTCTTTCTAAATATTTCTCAACTGCAATATTGTACCCTTGATTTGATGTACATGGCCATGCAAATGGTTGTATGTTTGAATGTTCTGCGTTGGTATTTGACAAAGACTTGAGGGGGTGTTGTTTGCTCAAGTCACAGTCATTGTACATCATGTTTCAGTTATGCCTCTTAGTTCTCTAAGAATGAAGTTGGGAGGTGGCACTGCTGCGGGTACTCCTGCATTCCTGCATCAGGGGATTTTCATGTGGTATCTCAAGTAAAAGAGGAAGACCAGTCTTTTAAGACCTGAGATCCAAGTTTTGGGCTGGTGCAATGACATTTTAAACTAAATATTTACACTTGATTTCAGTCAGTTCCCATTAGGGAATTGAAAGATGAAACACCCTGACTTTATTGCAGATGGCTTAGCTGGCTTTCAGGTTTCAGTGTTGCTTTTCATTCAGTTATCTCTGTTCAGGTAGTGCAAATGGTTGCAGGTTCTGTTTCCCACTTGCTGGATCGAGGTATAAATCTGTCAACTGCTCTGACTTGGTGAGATCTTTAACTCAGGAAACGAAGTGAAATTTCTAAACAAAAAAGTTCTGAGCTATCCAGCAACAGAAGTGAGACAACTTGAAGTTGTTTCCCAAGTGCAGAAAATCATGTTGAGCTGTGCCAGCAAAGACCTATGTATACATGCTGTTTAAGCTTCTAAAGTTTCTCTTGACTGCATCATTTTGGAAGGGTCTGCTTTAGCAACTCAGCTGTCAAAGAGGGAATGACAAGCCACTGGAAGTGGTCACCTTTCCAGCTGGCATAGTGCTTCCAGAAGAGGCTTTGCGTCTGTCCTTTGGGAGGCAGACTTAAAAATGTTTGAAGCTTTGTCAAACTCTAATGTGAAGAACATCAACTGAAACATGGTGCGAGATTACTGATCCAGGTCAACAACTGCAAAAATTGCTCTGCATGTATAAGGACATCAGAACAAGGGGGAACAACTTTAACCTGCCGGAGGGGAGATTGAGATGAGCTCTCTTAGTCAGACGCTCTTCCCTGTGAGGGTGCTGAGGCGCTGGCACAGGGTGCCCAGAGAAGCTGTGGCTGCCCCATCCCTGGCAGTGTTCAAGGCCAGGTTGGACACAGGGGCTTGGAGCAACCTGCTCTAGTGGAAGGTGTCCCTGCCTGTGGCAGGAGGTTGGAACAGGATGAGCTTTAAGGTCCCTTCTGACACAAACCAGTCTGGGATTCTATGATGCTCTGGGTGGATTTTCATTAATGGGTCTCATGAAATCAGGTGGGGAGTTGGAAGTGAAGCATCCTCATAAGTAAGGACAAGTGACCAGGATTTCACTCAGGAGCACAAAAAGTGCTATCCAGAATTGCAAAGAGGTAATGACAGAGCATGTCATTGTTACTTCCATTAACAACAGAAATATTAACAATGCATTCACCTTACCTAAAACATAATTTTTTCATTTCCTCCTCTTGTTTGTGTCTGAAGGTTTTCAGGCCGTAGCCTTTTGGCTGCTATTTTGAAGAAGAGTAGCAGTGGTGTTTAGACTCTCTGTTTCTCACAAAGGCTGTATTTGCTTATGGGAGCTAAATGCTGATTCACATGGAGTGCAAGGACTTTGATTTTGACAAAACCTGTATTTTGCAGAACAGTATTATTTTTGGGAGCAGTTAAAACTTGCATAAACAAAGGTGGTCTTTGTACTGGCAAAGTTTTCTTGCTACTTCTCCTCTCTCCCCACCCTTCCCCCCCCCATCCCATTCACTGCTTAAGTTATTGCTGCAGCTAGAAAGATCTTTGTTGCTTTCAGATTCTGTCACCTGCATAACAAAACAGCGATTGAGTTGTATCATTTCTGAGCCTTCAGAAATGTTAACAGATGTGCCTGTTCTTGAAAGCCAAAGAAGATGCCGTATGAAGAGAAAAACTAAACTAGCTGTTTAGTTTTAGAAGCTAAGAAAGACTAAATGTAGATGGTAGGATAAAAGCAGGAATGTCTTTTTATCTTAAAGTTTCTTAAAACTGAAAACTGGTTTTTGTGTTCCAAAGCTACTTGAACTATGTGGGTTGATTTGGCAGGAAGCTTGGTCTGCATGATATATGCTGATATAGCTGTAGTTAATGGGAGTACGTAATCGGGGTGTGTGTCACGCTTGTACATAACTTTCACTGATGCATTTGTGCTTGGCCTTTGCTCAAGGGCAGAGATGTGCTGAAAATCTCACATAATAAAGGTGTGATTTCAGAAGTCACTTCAAATGATACCAAGATATTTGTGAGCTTTAGGTTGCACATTAAGAAAAACTACTTGCACAGGAGGATGGTGGAGCAGTGGAGCAGGTTAGTCAGAGATATACAATCTTCTCCCAGGGAGGTTTCCCGGTCAGCATCCATCTAGCATTGCAAGTAGCTCTCCTTGAAAGGGTAGGTTGGACTGTATGACCTTCAGAGAGAGATCCCTTCTGCTTCAATGAGTCTAAAAAGATGCTGCCGAACATACTTCTGCGGGATAATATTGTGAGAATAAGCTTGCCTTGGAGTTCCTGTTCTACTGGGACACTGAAATAGTTAGTAAATGTGAATTCAGTCATGTATAAAATAAGTATGTTTTCACTGTGTCAAGGTGAAAGAGCAAATGGTTTTCCCTTGGGACTGGCTGTACTATAACCCACAAATGACTAACCTTCAGGAGTCCTGAGATTAACTTCCGTGGATTTCTGACAGGGCTTGGCAGAGTGCAGGGTAGTTATGGAGGTTCTTTTCAGTCAGAGAAGCAGCACAGCTTGAGCACAGATAATGTGAAACGTTTTGAAGGAGAGACTTTAGATTAGATTTTAGGCAGAAGCTGTTCCCTCTGAAAGGTGCAGAGTCACTGGCACAGGGTGCCCAGAGAAGCTGTGGCTGCCCCATCCCTGGCAGTGTTCAAGGCCAGGTTGGACACAGGGGCTTGGAGCAAGCTGCTCTAGTGGAAGGTGTCCCTGCCTGTGGCAGGGGTTGGAACAGGATGAGCTTTAAGGTCCCTTCCAACCCAAACCATTCTGTGATTCTATGAAAATCAAGATTACTAGGAAGGACATGTACCTTTTGAGGAGGGAGGCAAGTCTTTCCTAGGAAATTATGCTGGACTTGTGCATTTCCATAGTGCTTTTGAAAGTATGATGACAAGGTCAATAGTCCTGTGTGCCTTTTCAAATAATTTGCAAATTGCTGAATGCTTGACCCTTGAGATTTAGTTCTTTTTTTTTAATCTGCCTCTTTTTCTCTCTCTATATGTATATACTTTTGAAGTCCATGCAGCAGTTAGATGTCATTGTAGTGAACTCCTGGGCCTTCTGCCAAGCATTCAGTATTGTCAGGATGGTGGATAAAGTACAAAGAAAAATGCTTCTTTGTTTGCTTGTAAAACCTTACAAGTAACATGTAGCCTTAGAAGTAAGATGCCACTTACTAAAGTAACATGAAAACCAGGCTGACCCTCACCTTATGCAGGTAGTTAGAATGTAGAGTTTACTTTGACATGGAAGATCTGCAAATGTCCCTGAATTAATAAGAAAGTCTGAGCTAGACTTTTTGCTAGACTTTGGCACAGAGGTGTCTGTTTAGCATTGTAGAACAGTATAACAGTGTAACTGTTAAGTGAAGATCAGCCTTTTCTGAAGCACTAAATTGAACAAAAATGGCCTGAAATTTCAGCAGCTCACCATTATCATTGCATTGATCCTGTAGTTATATTGGCATGTTTGGCAGAGCCTTGTTCCTGTGCACTCCAGAATATGGTTTCCACAAACGTTCCTGTCCTTTTAAAAAAGAACAATAAGAATTGTGTGTTTTTAAAAGTTTTTTCTACCCTAACTTGACATTCATTTGATGCAAATGTGGTAAGATACAGGAGGTAGTTGGAAGGGAACTAAACATTATGTTTTGGCATAGGATATTCTATGGGCAAACTGATTGACCATTTCCCAGGTTAAATTGTGTGCAAATGTGATTTCACTGTATTGAAAAATACCCCAAAATACGGACAGTCATTTGCAAATCTGACTTGAGGTGGAGGAATGCCACATGCCTTCTTGTACTATTTCCTTTTTGTGTTTTTTGCTATATACATTGCACTGCAAGAGCAGAGCAGTGAAGCTGTGGTGTTCTTCCCCTGCGTTTTACAGATGTTTGTAAATAACTTTGAATGGAGACTGTTGTGCTTTAATAAAAATTGAAAATCACCAGAAGTGAGTTTGTTCTCCCTGTAGAAAAATAAAATGTAGAAGAAAGGAATTCAGATTGTTTGTTCTCATGTAATTGCTTCTTTTTATTAATTCACTTTCTCTTTTTCTTCCAAGTTTGTGCTGAAGCTTTCAATCCAGATGAAGAGGAAGAAGACACAGAACAAAAGGTAAGAATGAATTGCATCGTGCATGCTTCTCCCTGCAGTTTGACAGCAGATGTCTGTACATCACCCTTTCACTACGACTTGTGCGTGGCATGCTGACACTGACAATGTGACATTGCTCTGAAATTTAGGGCCACTTTGGCTCATGCACATATTTACTCACTGTAGCTTTAATATAGTTTCACTTCAGAGGACTCAAGAGCTGTGCTTAAGCCTACCTTTAAAATGTTGGATATTTTCCTTTCTTAATTGTCTTAAAGGCTCATTGAGGCAATTCCTAGAGCATCGATCGATGCTGTTGTAAAGAATTAATTAAGCTTGACCACAGCTGTTTCTTCATGGGTGCTTAAAATTCCTCCTATGCTTATTATTGCCCTGTCAGAGCAGTTCTGCCTGGGAAGGAGAAATGCTTCACTGAAATATTTTGAAGTTGTCTCCAGCTGTTCTTTTGTTGGTTTTAAAAGCTGGGAATTTCTAGGAATTGCAAGTCCACATATTGGAATTGTATTTCTTTATGTGAGTAAATTCTGTAGCCTAGCTGGTGAGAGTTCGCGTTTTCCTCTCTGGACTTCTGGTGTTCCTTTTCCAGATTCCATTTCAAGGATGCTTACGCTTCTGCAATGAAAATCTAAGTCTAATTTAATTTCTCTTAAAAAGAAGGTATTTAATACATAAGATGCTATAAAAATAAAAAGAGAAGATTATGAGTGTGTCTGATCATCCAAATGTTTTTAAACTTGGGTGCATTTATTCCATCAAAAGTCTTCATTTTCCAGACTGCTGATTTTCTTTTAAAACAAGGATCTGAGCTCTACTTAACTTTCAATTAATTTTTAGATAACCCTACTGATGTAACTTGTTCTGGAATCCTTGTTATTCCAGAAATATAGTTGATGCAATGAATGTGAGGTAATAAATATTTTTATCTATATGATTTCATAATTAGCTGCCAATAAAACACATCTAAACATTCTTGCAGCATAATGAGTGTTGGTTCCTTTAACCTGATGAGATGTTTATAATTGGAAAGAAGTAGGAAAAAAAAAATCTCTCAAACAGCAAAGCTTTTATTAAAGTCATTTTGTTGGGGAAACAACTCTAGGTGCTTCTTAAGTAACTTCTGTTATTAGATGGGCTGAGATGTATACGTATCATAAATCATGCAAACTATCTGCATGGTAACAATAAACATATTGGGATTAAAATAGCCAGAGTTTAGGAAGAAAGTTGTTTCCTTTTCCTCTGTTCCAAATGCTCACACCTTGACTGTATCTGTGGGTGGCTTAGAAGGGAAAGGGAAGGAAAAGGCATCCTTCTTTCTTGTCTGTCTTGACTGTTATCTTCCATGTGTTAGTTGTCAGAATAATACATACATACATATTTACATGTATAAAATGCATAAATGCTGTTTATGCAAACAACACAGGAGCTGTATACTTTTATACTGTTGAATTATGTTCTGCATTTTCCCTCTGAAGTGCAGGTTCAGTCAGTAATCATATTTCTTGGTTGTCATGACATTTGTTTTACTTTTCTTTTAAAGATAGTTCATCCAAAAACTGATGAACAGCGATGCCGACTGCAGGAAGCATGTAAAGATATCCTTCTCTTCAAAAACCTCGATCAGGTAATTCTATTCTTAACTGGAGTCGATGGTTTGTAGATACAGGTAATAGCATGACCTAACAGTCCAGACACTTGTTTGCACTGTGATAGTTCATGAATTATTAACTATAGGCAGGCTGGGCTGGGGCATATGTTTGGAGATGAGCAACCAGTGAACAATCTAAACACGATCAGGGGGCTGGAACACCTCCTGTATGAAGATAGGCTGAGAAAGCTGGGGCTTTCAGCCTGGAGAAGAGAAGGCTGCGTGGAGACCTCATAGCAGCCTTCCAGTATCTGAAGGGGCCCTGTAGGGATGCTGAGGAGGGACTCTTCATTAGGGACTGTAGTGATAGGATAAGGAGTAACAGGTTAAAACTTAAACGGGGGAAGTTTAGATTGGATATAAGGAAGAAATTCTTTACTGTGAGGGTGGTGAGGCACTGGAATGGGTTGCCCTGGGAAGTTGTGAATGCTCCATCCCTGGCAGTGTTCAAGGCCAGGTTGGACAGAGCCTTGGGTGAGATGGTTTAGTGTGAGGTGTCCCTGCCCATGGCAGGGGGGTTGGAACCTGATGATCTTAAGGTCCTTTCCAACCCTAACTATTCTATGATTCTATGTCAAGTTGTCAGTTACCATCATTTTCAGATTCCTCTTGCGAATTCCATTTTGTTTTTCTTCCTGTTAGAGAAAAGGTTTTTGGGTTTGTTCTGGTTTTGATTCTTTTGCTTATCTTTCAATGAGATGTTATCTTTTCTTGGGTACCATTGCACCTGATTTCATTTTTCCTAGGAAATAGCTCATAATTTTATGGGTGATTTAAAAAGGAAATCACACAGTTGTGATATTGAATGTTACATATTTGCATGATTTCAGATTGTTGCACCATTTCCTGAAATGCCAATATGTCTGTAAACTTTCTGTAAATGAATGTAAATTAATGTTTTTAGGTTGCTCCTATTCTTACTGATTTTTATTGCTGAAGTTGGTTATTAATTACTCATTGCCTCAGCACTGCGTTTTAATGATGGTTGTTGCTTGCACTTTGAAATTTTAATTGGTAAGAATCTTTTAATGAGGACCGTAGGTCAGGAACAGACGTTTGGAGATCTCTAATCCAGCCTCAGAGAGGCTGTAAGATAAATGCATCTCACCTCGGGTCTGGTGTTTCCATGAAAACAGAACTGTCGGGTTTCCAAGAAAACTACTGCAGGTTGGGGAAAATAAAAGCTCTAAGAGCAGTGCTGGGTCCTGGAGATTCCTGGGTTTGAATCATTAGCTTTGCCTCTGTGTAATGCAAAAGAGCGGATGCATTAGCTTACGGCTTGAAAAGTGCTGCTCAGTTTTCCTTGAAAACCAGGAAGTTCTCCAGTTCTTGGTTGCTGTACAGACCCCAAGAGCTCAAATAATTTCAGACTGTCACAGCGTTTTTACCCTGAGATTTGGAGTATCTCCAATGATAAACTTGATTTATGTGTCAATATACAGTGCTAGGGGAGTAGGTGACTTCTCTCCTGCTATGATGTATCATGCTCTGTATGATATATCATGCGTAGGCTCCACAATGTCTTATCTGTAGAATCCTAGTTACAACTGAATTTTGTACTGGGTGAGAGCAGTGACTGTTGCCCCAGATTTAAACCAGGAGGGTATTTTTACACTTCAGAAATCTGATGAAGCTTGTCCTTTTGATGACAGAAGAGCCCAATGTTTTATTTACTTAAAATGAGTCTTTTCCTGTTTATCCTCCAAATAAAACATTATTGAGTTACAGTGTTTTTAAAAAGCTTTTTAGAATCTGCATTGCTTGTTTCCTGACAACTGTTAAAATGCATGCTGTGAAATAGGTGGTTAAAATAAATGGCTTTCATGCAATAATTGTTTAGCTTAAATATCAGGAGAGTTTTTAAAGCCAAGAAACCAGGATTCTAGTGAAGATATTTTCAATATAGTGGTGCCTGCTGAGGCTGAAATGATTATTCTGAATTTAGAGTGTAGTAAATACTTCAAGTATACCTAGCAGCATAAAGACTAGTTTTAATGTTCATGCAGTATGTTTTTGGAAACTCAGCTGTGATATTCATCTTCAACTTTGAAATGCAATGAAAGTCTATTGTTAATGGACTTTGGAATAATGAAGATGGTAAAGCAGGTCAGCATTGAGGCAAGGTACTTACATGGCATTGTTTCTCTTGGCTTTCCCTGCCTGTGTTGCCTACAAAACACGTTTAATCATGGCTCATCAGAGAAACCCAGCCTGAGTCTGGTGCAGACCAACACTATCCCATTTTCTGTATGTGCTCCCCATCTGCACCTGTCTGATCTCGTCTTGTGCTGGGATTGCAGGTTCCCTAATATGCAGACTATGCAGGGACATAACTCTGTACAGAGTCTTGTTCACTACAGTCCTGATCATGATGGAGGCTCTTCAGTGATGACAGTACATATAAGTGACTCATAAATCATGGTGCAGTTTCTAGTCATACATATAATGAAATATATGTACTGTAGACATAAATCAGCATGTTTCCATTGCAGAGAAGCTGTGTCAGATTATACCAAAAGAGCTTTCTGTACGTGTGCGCTTTGGCACTGAAATGGTATGCGTAGGTTAAGCCATTTGGACCTGAATTTGAGATAATGGTTCTTCTGTAACGGAAGTATCAATGTTTGCATTATTGAACTTACATTAATCAGCTGGAAACACATGAGGTGTTAGTGGCAATCAACATTAATATCAATATTACTTGTATTACCCTACCGTAAACACAGTGCGATGTGTGTTGCACTTCACTATCCAGATCAAGTCACATGAACTCGCCCGTGTCGAGCAATAATGCTAAGGTCCATTTCCTGAAGGTTTTCAAAATGTATTTTTTTTTTTTCTTTTCTCCTGCTCTTTGTGTTATAGGAGCAGCTGTCTCAGGTCCTTGATGCCATGTTTGAGAGGAAGGTGGCACCTCAGGAACATGTGATTGACCAAGGTGATGATGGAGACAACTTCTATGTCATTGAGCGGTAAGCAGCTGTGACTTTGAAATGTGGAGTTTGTTTCTTTTCAGTTTCTTAGAAATGGCAGGGACAGTTTCTGAAAGAAACTGGCTTTTTGCAGTCATTGCCTTTTACTTTGATCTTTCCATTTTCCCCTTTAGGCCCACACTGACTTTTGGATCATTTTCCCAGGCACAATCAAATTTGACAGAGGTGGACATTTCAAACCTGCTAGGTTTTAACACATTGTATGTAGTTGCATAAAAATTCAAATACCGCTTTCTCTGAGGAATGGTGGTAGCGTGAGCTTGCCATTGATTTGTTCAGTTTAGCTTTTGTACTCATCAGCAAATGCATAGCTTAAAACCAAACATATACTTGCTGAGGAAACTTAGAGGGGGGGGGGGGAAAGAGGCTTATAGAAGGTGGAACCAAGGATGGGCGGTCTGGGAAGAATACAGGAATGTTGTCCAGGAAGCTAGGGACCAGGTCAGGAAAGCTAAGGGCCAGTAAGAACTGAGTCTGGCAAGGGATGTGAAAGATAACAGGAAGGCCTTCTATAGGTATGTAGCAAATAAAGATGGATTAGGGACAACGTGGGCCCTCCAGAAGCTACGGGGAGAACTGGCTACCCTGGATTTGGAGAAGGCTGAGGTTCTGAATGACTTCTTTGCCTCAGTCTTCACTGGCAAATGCTCTGACCGCACCACTCAGGTCTTGGAAGGCAGATGCAGGGGCTGTGTGAATGAAGACCCTAAGCTCACTGTAGGAGAGGATCAGATTCGAGACCATCTTAAGAACCTGAACGTGCACAAGTCCATGGGGCCTGATGAAATCCATCCACAGGTCCTGAAGGAGCAGGTGAATGAAGTTGCTAAGCCATTGTCCATCATATTTGAAAGATCATGGCAGTCAGGATGATAAGGGGACTGGAGCACCTCCCCTATGAAGATAGGCTGAGAAAGTTGGGGCTGTTCAGTCTGGAGAAGAGAAGGCTGCGTGGAGACCTCATAGCAGCCTTCCAGTATCTGAAGGGGGCCTATAGGGATGCTGGGGATGGACTGTTTGTTAGGGACTGTAGTGGTAGGACAAGGGGTAACGGGTTAAAACAAGGGGAAGTTTAGATTGGATATAAGGAAGAAATTCTTTACTGTGAGGGTGGTGAGCCACTGGAATGGGTTGCCCAGGGAAGTTGTGAATGCTCCATCCCTGGCAGTGTTCAAGACTCGAACAGACATGGTTTAGTGTAAGGTGTCCCTGCCCGTGGCAGGGTGTTGGAACTTGATAATCTTAAGGTCCTTTCCAACCCTAATTGTTCTGTGATTCTGTATTACACTATTCTGTGTTCTATGTTACATGCCATCTGTAGACACTGTGTCTTTACTGAAGGAAGGAGGGTGAAGAGCCGCAATAGAAATCTCTGGGGAAGGAGAATACAGGACATTAGAATCCACGGCAGAGGCTATCATGAAATAACCTGGACTTTGTCCAGTTAGTTTTAATTACTGACTTCAGAGAGACCTGTGGTTAGTTTTGCTTCTGTTTGTTATGGGATATGTACTTGCAGAGTTTAAGGTGCCATTTTGCAATTTCTTGCATTTCTTGCCATCTCAAATGGATTCTGACCATATGTCCGTTCCGCTGTCCTCTACCATACCATCCATTAGCCTGAACCAGTGTTCCATTCCTCCACTCTGTGTTGCCAAAAGAATGTGGCAGAAAGTCTATGTTGGGTGTTACTGAGTAGTAACAGCAGAGCAGCCTTTGCTGTAAGCATTGACTCTGCTGTAACTTTTATGTCAGCTATTCAGTTATTAGAAAGAATTCTACAGTTATGAATTTTCCCTTCTGGGGCTTCCTTCACCTTCCACCCCCTCATTTTTTCATGCAAAAGAATAGCAGGATACTGGTGCTTATGGAAAGGTAAATACTTCCAGTTGCTTACAAGTACAAATTCATAAGACTGGCTCTTTTAAGGCATCAGAAGCATGTCTTGTTACCTTAAAATAAGTCATGAACGCCTAAATATCCATGAGGATTAGTTTCTTCCTGTCTGAATGAACAGTGACTTTGTGTTGTGTGTGTAACTCTTTAGCTTCTTGTCTACATAGAAAAGCAGGCTTTCTGGCACAGATCTCTTTTTTCCAAAGTCTTTTGCTGTAATACTTCCTCACCAGACCCCTTCATCCGAGGATCTTTGACTATGTGCAAAGGGACAGCAGGGAGGACAGATGCAACTTGAGGATGCAGCAGCTATTTAGTGTTTACTCCATGGAAGGGAGAGCTGGGACAAATGTGCTGCATGGCTTAACATTAGTATGCTCATCACTGCTGAGGAGGCACCTGATGAGTCTCTGCTGATTGAGCACTCATCAGGCAGGAGGGGCAGTGTTGGTCTCTGGTGCTTCTTGGAACAGACTGATCCACAGTTTTGCTGAGTTGCCTTGTTTTTTTTTTTTCTTGGGGTTTTATATTTTTTCATGTCAGTATTTTTCTTGAGTCCTTGAGCTCCTAACAATTGCCATCTCACTAGTTACACTTGGGGCTGTGTCTTTATATTCTTATCTTGCTGGGCTTTAGCTCACAGACTGTCTCACAGCTCAGTAACACTTACTGCAATAAATCTGAGCCAAGGTCACCCAGTGGTGCCTCAGCAATTTAGTCCTTGGGGCACAGACAGCTCAATGCTTGGCTGAAGCTTACATGGCTGTAGTTGTTTGGAAATAAATGGCACTGGTAAGTGACTTTCAGGCTGAGGGATGGGAAGAGGTTGTTGGGTTTGCTTGAAGTGCTCACAGATGGCTCGTCTAGATCGAAAAAAACTCTGAAGATTGTTGCCTCTGGTGCCCCTCAGAGAATTGTTAAGTAGATTTTGAGCATTAGAAGAATCAGCAAAACTTTTCCATCAACACTAACCCTTATTTAGTTTACTATTAGCATGCTGTTTGGTTTCTTTCTCTGTCTCCTAGGTGTGAGTAAGCAGTAGAGTGTAAAAAGTATCTGGTAAGGATGCTATTTAGTCTTCCTGTGCCCAGCTTCCTCCTTTAGCTTTCTGGGTGACAGAGAGAGACTACATTTCTTGGATCATCTGACATGTCTGAATCTGGCCCACCTGCTATTGATCCAATAACCAAAGTTTCCTCTGGATCTCAGAGGCTTTAATGCAAAAAGCTCTCAAGTCATTGTGCAAAGCTTCCTCACTTTGATGTGTTTTAATTCTTTGATTCATGTGATGTCAACTTTAGGGGATCACCTACAAATGAAGCTGGCATAAAGCTGTCCTGTGGTATGTTTTTTGTTTTTTGTTTTTAGCTGCAGCAAGTGTTCTCAGAGGTAACTAACAACCCCAGGGCTGTCAACTCTTCAAGTTTGAGCACTGCATGCTGTAACCTGCCTTCTTCAGCAGTCACACCTCAATGAAAATGGTGATAAAATTCCTCAACTAGCTTTAAATCCTTCAGCTTGAGGATCAGTATGTGCTGCTCATAAGAAGACTGGTCAGTTTGCACTGCAAAACTCAGTATCTCAGGGATATAAAGAAAGCACCTTCTTCTGATCCCTGTGCTTTTATGGCATCACTGTTACGCATACAAGAGCTAGATCTAGCATGTGCATATGCAGATACAAGCTACAATTGGATCTTGGGTTGTGATATAGATGTATCCTTAAGATGGAGTTGAGACAAAGCATAGGAGCAGGTGAGGAGTTGGATTGAGTGTGTCCCAGTGGTACTGCAGCAGTGCTGTCACTGAGAAAATGGGTATAAACGGAGCTGAGTCACTCTGGAGAGGCCTCACTGCGTAACACACATGCTGTAAAAGGACAAATACTGTTAAAAACAATGGAACTACCTATCATGTTGTAAGAACAATTACAATAGTAATGTCAAAATACTATGCAGAAGAAACAAAGTGGATCCTGCCCAGCTCTGTGAGGAGTAAAATGCTTTTGAAAGAGAGAATTATTGTGAAAACAGCGTAGATAGAAGCAGCCTGGTATCAGGCAATTGGAAAGCTCACTAAAGCATGTTCCATCTCACTTAGCAATAAGAGGGCCATTTGTGTAGCAGCAAAAAGCTGGTTTTATCATTTGTACTGAAATGTTGTCTAATAAAGAACATCTATGCCATTGTTTTCTAGAGGGTCGTATGATATCGTTGTAGCAAAAGATGACCAGTCGCGCTGTGTAGGCTGCTATGATAATCACGGCAGTTTTGGGGAGCTGGCCTTGATGTACAACACTCCTAGAGCTGCCACCATTATTGCCACCACAGAAGGAGCCCTCTGGGGACTGGTAAGGAAAGAAGATTGCTCTCATATGCACAGTATTTTAAACACTTAACTTGCTGTGTCCACTGCTTCTTTTGGTATGGCTTGTTGTGCTAATAGCTCTTTCATCATGATCTGTTATCTCACCTTCTGACATAAGAGATCCACTGTGCAAATCTTCTTGACCACCTTTACAGAACAACTTGTTTATAAAAACTCTATCACTAGTTTTATCTGTCCCTCTGATTAGTTTGCATTTGCTATAATTGTGACTTTTGTTTAGGGGGCAGGAAAAAGCTGGTTTTATTTTCACCCTGCAGAGGACAGTGAAGACTTAATGCACATATGTTATGGGAGGGAGAAAAAATATCTAAAGGACATTCTTTATTCTCAGCTCACCTTCCTACCATTTTAAGGGGAATGGGAAAGTGTTAAATACCTTCTTGAGGATACCGGTAATTTGAAGAGCTAGGAAAACTGCCCAGAGCTTTGTTTTCCTTCAAAATAAACTGTCATGATGTTTCTGCTCCCTTTGTGTTTCACTCGAAGAGTTTCTCAGGTCAGCATGACCTATGAGATACCAAGCTAAATTGATGGTGTTGCTTTGTCTCTAGCCCTGCAGTGTTGAATGTGAAGCTGTAGACATGAGTTTCCTTTTTTAGTCCTTTTCTCTGTACTGTTTGGTAGGGTTATTTTCACAGTGCTCTCTTACTCATCCTCGAGGGCTCATATAATAAGCGGATTGTACAATCAGCAAAACCTTTGAAGCCAGAAGTGTTGTATGCTCTGTGTGCGCTGGGCTCCTTGGCAACTATCGCTGTGGGTTGCCCATGTGTTGTGACCTTCATTATGGGACCGATAAGCTGCTACACATGGCGTGCTTATGCAGTCTCAGCTCTTGCTGAGCGATCCGCCTCCCTTCCCTTTTCTTTTTGAGCCAAAATGAAAAATTTTTGGTAAATCAACCAGGGAGTAATGTCAGCATCTGATTTCTTGAACAAGATGGAACAAAGCAGCTACCTGAAAACTGAGCTCATTCATAAAAGGAGGAAAATGAGATGATGATTCTTTGTTCCTTTGCCTTTGAAAAGAACTGCGCAAATTGAGTTAATTTGGGGTTTGTTTTTTCTGTGATTATATTCACTTAATTCCAGGGTGTAGTGAAGAGGGATCTCTTGCTGGTCATCTGTCCTGTGGATATATTATTAACTAAAGCTGTATTTTCCTGCCCTAAAACATCAGTTATTTCTTCCAGTTACTCTGTAATTGCCATGTTTTGCTGTACCATTTTGTGCCTGATGTAATTTAAACATATTTGCATTAGTCTGCAGAAGCCATTGCTAAAGCTCATGGGTTATCTGCCATTGAGGAAATGTGAATTACTCCTGCTGTACTTCAGACTTAGGCCAACAAAAGCCTGGTGGAAGGCTCAGGCAACAAAGCAGTTATCAAATGTGTGTCTCTTCTGGACAAAGAAATGTCCTCAGTTGTTTCTACTGAACATGTCTGGGGAGAACTTCATGATCACACACACTTCCTTCACTGCTCTGCCCTTCTTATTCAAATACTGCTGCTTTTCCCTCACTGATACTCTCAAGCAAATGCATTCTGTAATTCTTATGCTTTTGCAATGTCCTTGACCATTTCTGCACCTTTTTGCTTCTCCAAACACATACATTTGAAGAGACTTCAACCACTGAAGAGCTTATTAAAATAATAAAATAAAGCAATCCCTTATGCTTTATTGTCTCTTGTTCTTCTTATCTTTCCCCTCCTTCAACTTTTATATTCCACTAGTGTTGCCCGTATCAGTGACGAGTATTTGCAGCCTGCATCCCGTAAACCTGTGCCTTTACTTGAAAATACCCCTTCACTTCAAAGTGTCACTGCTGAGGTATCAACTGATATTTTCAGAAAATGAGATCCAAGGGAACTGGAGCTACATGATCTTAAAGTCCTTTCCAGCCTTCACTGTTCTATGGCTGTAATGGCTCTCAGAATTTCGGGTGTTTCTGCTAATTGTGGTATATGGAAACTTAAAAAGATTTAGGGTTTTTTGTACCATTTTCCTAAGCAAATCTCTCCTCCTTTCTCCTGACTTTTTGATTTTTACACTTTTATGTCACCCTGTGCAAGGTGAACTCTCCTCTGTTCATAATCCAGTGCTGATCCTATCGGGGACCATGGGCACTATTGTAATGCAAACACTGACAAACATATCTGGTGGGCAATACTTTCCCCGCAGCCTGGGCGTGCTGTTTAGTTCAGCTCTATTATGACTTTTCTTGTCCGTGTTAGACAGGAGTTGAGCGCTGCCCTATCTGTGTGGAAATGGAGAGCGTTTTGTTAAGCTCTCTTGACAATAACGCCTCGAACATGTCCGCCGCTGCCGGAAGAGGCAGGAGCGATGGTTACGGGCTCGCAGTGCCGCCCAGTGGCCACGGAGCCAGCACAGCACTAGCTTCTACCTGGGGAAGAGATCATAGGATCGCATCATAGAATGGGTTGTGTTGGAAGGGACCTTAAAGCTCTTCCACTTCCAACCCCTGCCACAGGCAGGGACCCCCTCCACTAGAGCAGGTTGCTCCAAGCCCCTATGTCCAACCTGGCCTTGAACACTGCCAGGGATGGGGCAGCCACAGCTTCTCTGGGCACCCTGTGCAGCACCTCAACACCCTCACAGGGAAGAGCTTCTGACTAAGAGCTCATCTCAGTCTCCCCTCTGGCAGGTTAAAGCCATTCCCTCTTGTCCTGTCCCTACCTGTTCTTGTCCAAAGCCCCTCTCCAGGTTTCCTGCAGCCCCTTTAGGCACTGGAGCTGCTCTCAGGTCTCCCCTTCAGGAGCCTTCTCTTCTCCAGGCTGAACCAGCCCAGCTCTCTCAGCCTGGCTCCAGAGCAGAGCTGCTCCAGCCCTCGCAGCATCTCCGTGGCCTCTTCTGGACTTGCTCCACATCCCTCTTGTGCTGTTGCCCCAGAGCTGGATCAGAAGTGCGGGGGGGGGGGGGGGGTGTCTCCCCAGAGCGCAGCAGAGGGGGAGAATCCCCTCCCTTGACCTGCTGCTCATGCTCTGGGGATGAGCCCAGCACGTAGGCTGGCAATTAGGAAGCAGAAAGCTGCCTCTTGGATCCTAGAAGGGAAGGAAAGCGCAAGAATGAATCAAGCCTGTTGCTGTTTGATATTCTGTTCCTGATCTATTTGAGACCAGAATAAGTCTCCAATTTACCTTTAAAATCTGTGATTCAAGTGGAGAAGAAACCAATCCAGTCTGAGTCCTGCAGTTGCTTTAAGTGTTGGAAATGCCAATTTCCAATGGCTTCAGCAAGAAGAGAGCAGCTTTTTCACTGTATGTGGAAGCATGGAATGTATTAACAAAACAGCCAAATAAAACCCCAAAACTCAGCTCTGAAAAACAGTACAAAATAGACTAAAAATAGAATTCTTAAATGCATATGTTAGAAGGGCCAGGTCTTACAGTTCCCTGGTTTTCAGTTTATTACTGCAACAAGTGCTCTCACAAGAGCTGTTACGATCACCACTATGATGGATATAGTAGTGTTTTAACAGCTGGCTTCTCAGTCCCAGTGTTTGTTGCAAATCCTTGTTTATATTTGTCAGTTCTTTAAACAGGGAGCATTTCAGTGAGAGGAATAATGTATTTCTCTGCTGTTTCTTGCAGGATCGAGTGACATTCAGAAGAATTATATTGAAAAACAATGCAAAGAAGAGGAAGACCTATGAATTATTTATTGAGTCTGTGCCCCTTCTTAAGTCCTTGGAGGTAAAGCCTCTGCATCAAATTCTTGCATTACCATTAACTCTAGAGTCTGTGGTTCTGCTCTGTCAGAAATCTCTGTTACTTTTGCTTAGAAGAATATTTTAAGAGCAGCTTTGGTATCATGTTTGCTGTACAACTTAATTTGCATTATGGAAGTTGTACGCTTTGATTTCATATCCTTTATTCATAGTAAGCAATTTGCTGATTTTTATCTCTGTATAAAGATGTAAAAAAATCACAACGGAAAACAATCTATAAATATATCAGAGAGCAGGTATTAAAGTGAAAATCAGAACTCCAGGCTGTGGTTTCCTTTGAGGGTGTGATATTGAAGTAGTGAAAAAATCGAAGGGATATTTGCCCTTTACCAGTCATGAATGATTTCACATTTGAGACAAAAGATGTGGCCCATGGTAGGTCTGTCTTTAACCTTAACCAGTATTCAGGAGGTAAACTAAGAATAGGCTAAAGGGAAGCAGTGCTACCTGGGAACAAAGTGACAGATGCCATGTTCATGTGAGTGGTGCATGACTTTAGGAGCAATGTGTAAATTGTCCCTTCTAAGCTATTGAGTCACCCTGTATCTTCAGAGGGCTTTCGGAGCCGTACCATACTGCTCTGAAATTAGTCTATTTCTGTCCTACACTATAACTTAGCTTTTCTTTGTTTTCTCATCACAAGAATATTTTTCAGCATTATTTGAGTAGAGCTTTTGATCTCTTTGAGGGAAGATTACAAAATCTCAAAGTATCATTAGGTGGGAATAGCAACCCCTAATACATATTGGATGTATGTTAGTAGCTGTGGAAGGGGTAGGTTGCACAACATCTCCTCCTTCTGTGGCTGGCTTAAACTAGTTCTGTCAATGTGACTGAGCACAAAAATGACTCATAAATACTTAAAGATATAAAAAAAATAACTCATTAGCACTGGATGGCTTTTTGCATGACACACTGCACTTGAATCATACATGGATCAAAATTAAGTTTTTCCAATTTGGGCTAGCTGAAGGTGCATTTGTTAAATGGATGGATTACAATTGAATCATCTGTCAAGATATTAATTCTAACTGTAGGATTTTCCTCCTTTCCTAATATGTTTTTTACACTGCTCTGGAGCAACACAATTGTTTTGTGCTGTTCAAGATGGACAGTGGGAAACACTGGAGATAAATTTTACTGTTCTTTCTCCCTTCCTGCTTTTAATGTCTCAGGTGTATTTCATTGCACGTCAGATTGCCCTTGCTGCTGGGAATCCTGTTCAGCATCTGCTTACAATTTAGAGCCGGCATTCTTTTCATATCCCCTTCCTCTCTCCTTTCTAGGATTGAGTTGTGGGACACAATTTCCCCCTATGTATTCCAGTGTATGGTGATTAAAATATTTAGAAAATGTGTTGCTGGTGTTTCTCATTGAAGTTTGTTCTTAGAGAGGTTATGACACTTTTCTGAGTGTTTTCTTCAAATTTCAACTTAACCTCATAGGAAATTATTTTTCCCTCTCCGTTTGCTTTAAACCAGCCAAGTCAGTTATTTGTTAACTTTGGGAGCAAGAAAAGCACACAGATGGGGCCACTAGGCAATTTTCTTCCCTCTCAATCATAGTAGTCTTGAAAGCTGTGGTGCTTTCAAGATAGCATCGTTGAAGGGGCTGTATT
Organism: Pezoporus wallicus; assembly: GCF_028554395.1. Classification (NCBI taxonomy): domain Eukaryota; kingdom Metazoa; phylum Chordata; class Aves; order Psittaciformes; family Psittacidae; genus Pezoporus; species Pezoporus wallicus. The sequence continues at coordinate 129,069 of NW_026635930.1, read as the reverse complement.
TTTCAGTACCCGGATACTGTTTGTGTCTAGTGAATGCCTCATCATTTCAGGGCTACAGGGTTTACCAGAGATGTACTACAAGAGATGATTGTTTAATGTTCCTCTTTGTTCCAGGCATCAGAGCGAATGAAGATAGTGGATGTTATAGGAGAGAAAGTGTACCAAGATGGAGAACGTATCATTTCTCAGGTACTTGCAGTCTAAATTTTTCTTTACCATTCTCCTTTCTCTGCTGTTTTTTCTCCTGTTTGGAATTGACTTACAGAATGCTATTACTTAGACCAACTTGGCACTTACTCTTTTAATACTTCCAGTTTATTTAACCACTTTTTGAATGTCTGGGAAATGGTCAGTATGTATTTTGCTATGAATTTATTGCAGTACTTTAGCTCCTGTGTTTTTCTTCTCTCATCTGTTTGGGTTTTATAAATGGTCTTTGCCAGATTTCCAGGGGAGTGTGCTATAAGAAGCTGACATTAAATGTCTCTCTGCAATTTCCATGAAAGGACCCAGCTAGACTTTTCACAGCACCTATGTCCAGATTTAACAAGGAGTCACAAGCAGGTGGTAAAGGCATCTCTAATTCCTAGGTCTGACTAAACAACAAAACCAAAGAATTCAACAGGAGTGTGATTTAGATGAAAATAAATGAAGTCACTGGCAATGTTTCAGTAGTTGGACCCAACTCAGTTAACCAAGTAACTATCAGGGTTAACTAAACCCACTGTTTTTCCTGATGCCCTTAAAAAGAGTATTTCAGTGGTGAGTCGAGCTTCAGTTAACAGCCTTTGGTTGCTAGTGTCTGCTGTAATAGATCAGAGTGTTAGAACATGAAGCTGGACCAACTCAAGCTAAAGATGGGGGAGTTTTTTTGGCTGTGACACAACATTTTGGAGCACTGTTACTGAGGAAACACCGTAAATTTGCATAAAGTTTAGCTCAGGGATGCTTTGTTGCAGAAGTGCTCTAGTTCAAGTGGAAGTTAAGGCAAGAAAGTCCTTGGCTCACCTGTTACTGCAGGTTTGTGATCACAACTGTCATCTTGTTTTATAAACAAAATATGACTCCTTGAATGATTAATCTTAATTACCTTGAATGTCAGATAACTGAATGTAGGAAACCTTAGTTTTATTATGTCCAAAAATACCCTCAATTTAGGAAGTTGAAAATCTCATTGCGTAAGACCCTGAGAAAAATGAACTCTCAGCAAAATCAAAGCTTATAAATCGGTCTCAGAACTGGGAGCCAATACAATCAGTGATCCAATTACACAGTTGGTTTTAATCTATTGTAATAACTGAATTAAGGGCTAGGATGTCTTTACCCTTTAAAAGGAAGATTAATAGGTCTTCATTTAAAGATTAATAGGTCTGGGTGATGGTAGTACACTGCTGAAGATGATGAAATTTCATGCTTGGAAAAGATGTGGTAGACCTTCCATTACAGTAGTTCATCCATACCAGGAACCTCTTTTTTCTCATGACTAATTTTACATTTGAGTTACCTTTCTGGAATTCGACTCTTTAGTTCAGTGCGGTATGCTTGGAAGCACTTAAATTGTTAGTGCCTGCTGGTATTAGAAGGAGATCTCCCACTCAGTTGATTTTTCACTCTTTTAAAGTACTCTTTTAGTACTCTCTCAGAAGGGTGCTGAGTGTATTAGTTCATGTTCTGATAGATGGCAACAGTGAAGGAAAAGCTTTGCACTGGATGGTTCACAATATCCCCAGGAAGCCTAGCTAAAGGCTTAATTTCTTCTGTAATGTTTAAATCTTGCATCACCTTCTCCCAGCCCATGTTTCATACTCTTGTAATCATCTCTTTCCATCCTTCCCATCACATTCATAGTCTCCTTGCCTGCTTGACTTAATGTCACATTTATCTTTCCTCACATTGTTTCACAGTTGTTTTGCTGAGCTGCTCCCATTCCTGTATCAGTTCCTTATCTAGCCTGTGTCTCTCTGAAGCCTCCCCTCTCACTGAATGATATGCACTAACAGCTCCTTCCCCTGTGGTTTCCTCTGGTATATTACCTAACTGGGCACCTTTTAATGTTAAGAATTAGAGTGTTTGTCAATTCTGGAAGATTTCCGCACAAGGCCTAGTTCAGAGTGAATGCTTTAATACCATCTGTACATACTTTTAAAGTAAACGAAAAAGTAATTTGTTGTACCTTTTCATCTTTCAGGGTGATAAAGCAGATTGTTTTTACATTGTAGAAACTGGTGAAGTAAAAATCTTGATTAAAAGCAAGGTGAGTTCAAATTGGGTGATTTGGCTTTAGGTCAGTCCCTGATTTGATTAATACAAGTGGTATGAAAAAGCCTACCCTGACTTATTATAAGATTTTATTTCTCATCATCACCCATGTGATGTAGGCTGTATGTAAGTCCCCATACCTGTTTTGAAGAGGCCACAAGTCCCTTTACTGAAGTTTGAAAGTCTTCTGCTTGTATCTGCTTCTCTACAAACTAACCTGATACGCTCTCCTTGGCCTTAGAGGTGGATTTGAAACTTCTTCTAGGACAGCAGAAAACTGCAACTTACAAAGTCTGGGGACTGTTAATCTCTAGTGACATACTAAATGTTGGCATTTGAAAGGAGCTCTCTACAGTCTGAAGCAGCCTTAGGGAACAACATGTTGTGCATGATAAAACCTATGTTAGGTCAAAGTAACAGCAGTTCCCAAAGCTCTAACAGTAAATATCTGCCAGTCTTAACACTTGTGGGTGGGCATACACTTCTCTCGTCAAACTTCTAACTGAATGTGCTGTTAAGGTGGTACCAGTAGAGTGTGACTTGGGAATTGCTAGTTTAAAAGCCCTAAGCCAGTGAGCTGTTGCACATCTGTCAGATATCTGGAATTAACTGCAGCCTTGTTCAAAGACACAACTGTGTGCAAATAACCCAAATGTACTGTTTGACAGACTGTGACAAGTACAGAAGTGAACCAAGAAGTGGAGATTGCCCGGTGTCAGAGAGGGCAGTATTTTGGAGAGCTTGCACTTGTTACCAACAAACCCAGAGCAGCCTCTGCCTATGCTGTTGGGGAGGTCAAATGTTTAGGTAAGCAGATGTTGTGTGTTTCTAGTTATCCTTTTCTGGTATTTGCTTGTTTTATGGATCATGCCCGAGTGAGCAGCTGTTCTAAAACTTAGCAGCCTCTTGGTAGCTGGTGGTCAGACATGAGCAGCTAAGAGCAAGGCTGAGCAGCACTGCTGCTTCCTTCCAGCGCATTCTATTTTTTCTGCTGGTGTGGGCTGTGCTCAGGTTCTTATCTACAGCTTGTTTGTCACGCACAGCTTTCAGGTGATCTTTTAATGCCAGTGTGTGTATTTGCCTCCTGTATTTATCCTTGACATCAGGATGAATCTTCATGAATCTTGGTTCTCCAAATAACAGTATGGAGGGAAATCAAAAATAATGATTTCTGTTTCTGTGGCTTCTACTGAAGCCTCAAACCCAGATGGGTTGTACTGGAGGTTTGTGTTCTGAGTTTTGGCAAATGATCTTGTTTTCACCTCTGTTCCTTTGCAGTCATGGATGTGCAAGCATTTGAGAGGTTGCTTGGACCCTGCATGGACATTATGAAGAGGAATATAACACATTATGAGGAGCAACTGGTGGCAATGTTTGGCTCTAGTATGGACCTGAGGGATCCAGGGATTTAGGCACAGGGTACCTCAATGCCTTCTTAGTTCAAGACACAGAAAAGCCTCCTATCAGCAACACAACTCGCAAGAAAAACGGACACTATGGAACAGTTACTGCTGCTGTCTTCTTGGGCATTTTAGAAACCATCAACAAGTCTCAGCACAGATGGATTGCTCACTCCCTGCCTCCACCTTGCTGCTGATACTTCATCATTAGACCTAGATTAAAGATCATTGTAACCCTGTGTTCACTTACTTGGTTCAGAATGGCATCTGTCCAGCAGTTCAAGTGCCTGATATGAAACCCTAAGTGTGCAAGATAAAGAAGCCTCCTTCCTTCTGGTGTTACTGTTGGGATAAATTTTCAGATCAGATTCTGTAGTGGGAGGTTGCCTGTTCTGCAGAGGCAACCAGTGGAATACAAGCCTTTTATGGGCTTAATACCTTCTTCTGATGCTTTCCTTACACAATGTCAAATTTGCTTTTAATTGTAGCATCTGGGTTTGAAGTTAAAATATCAAGGGAGCCAATTAATAAGGTGGCACTGAAGTTTTCCTCCACCTGCTGAAATGAAAGCAGCAGGTGCTAGAGCTCTTTAAACCAAGTAAACCAAGCTGGGAACATGAGAGAGTCTGCTTAGCAACAAAATGCAGAAGATGAAGCATTACTAGATTTGAAGTGTTCTCTGAGCAGCAAAGAAAAATGTTTACTCTGTGCTGCCCAAAAAAGTGCAGTGGTTCAGATCAAATGGCCTGAAGGTGTCATAATTGTCATCTCCCCCAGTTTGCTCCTTGTTCCTGATACTGAGAACATTTTATTGTGGTGAGATCACAATACATTACCTTCTGTTGCTTACAGAGATCCTTTATACTGCTAGATTTCCCAGGGCACTGTTGTTGACTGGGTCAGTTTTAAAGCTTTTTAAGGAGGTGAATGTTTTGTAATTTAAATGAAGACAACTTCTGTACTTGTTTACAGGAGCTCCCCCCCCCCCCCCCCCCCCCCCCCCCCCCCCCCCCCCCCCCCCCCCCCCCCCCCCCCCCCCCCCCCCCCCCCCCCCCCCCCCAACATTTCACAGTATTCTGACTCATTAGACACTTCGATGCTTCCAAATACCATGTTGATTTGCTAAATGGTTGGCAACCTTTGACTTTGTAAAGCCAATGTCTTTGCTAACCCCACAGTTGGTGTGTTTGAGGAGTCTTTTTGGTTTAGGTGATAACTAAGCTAATGTTGATCTGTTGATCTAATGTTGACCTGTTAAATTTGCAGAATTTATTAGGTAGATTCTATTTCTATAGCTTTAATGACCTTAAATTGGCATCCTGCTGAGATTTTACGAGAGTATTATCTAAATAAGGATCAGACCATAAGAAGGATGTTTTTATGGTGTATAAACAGAATATTTATATTAAGACATTGAATTTGTAGGTAATAAATTTAGTGACCCTTTGAATTTGCATTCTTCTGCAGCTCATGCAAAACTTCCTGGTGTTTTATGGGGTTATAAACTTTTAATTGTGGATGCTAGTATAACAGAATCTATTCTCTTTTTTCATGGCCATGTCAGCAAGAACAGAACAATGCTAATATTGAATTCCTGCTTCTAGTTACCACAGTGGACATTTCTCTAAGGCACGAGATGCTTAGCTGCAACTCTTAAGTTGATTTCTGGACAGTTTCTTTTCCTAAATGGATGAGCTCCTCCCAGTTCCTGCAATATGAGTAAGATGGAAACTTGATAAGTTTGAATGGCTGTTGTCCAGTTACTGTAATTGGAGTCATATTTTTATATAATGCAAATGATTTGTAGTGGACACCACTGAACTAGGTGTTTCCATGTTATTAAAGTCCTGGTTGTGATGTCTAGTGGCTGTTCTAACTGCATGTGTTTTAGAACAGTGAATTTCCCTTGCTTTGCTGGGCTGTGTTTTTGTTGCAAATGACAGCCAAAGAAGCAGCAGGTACTTCTCATTCATGCTTCGAAGGTTTAGCACCAAAGACAGAATCATTCTTTTGATTACAGAATTAAAGAATAAAACAAACCAAAATGAATCAGCCCCCTCCAAAACAAACCAACAAGCCCAACCAGAAATGATAAAAGCCCCCACTCATCAGGTCCTTGCATTAAGAACAGATAAAACTTTAGGATACTTTGGGCTCCAAGACAAGAGTCTGAGGCTGGCTTGTGACTGTCCAGTGAACCAGACACAAGCTGGTCTTCAGACCAGTGTCTGTGCTCCCTCTGCTGTCATTTGAACTAAAGAGAGCTTGCTGTGACTGATCACAGCCAACCTTGTTGCTCCCACGCAGAACATCCTCTCCTTTGCCCAGAGGAGCCTGGTGGGTTGGGCTGACTTGTGGATGGATTCTGCTTCTTCCAGCCTTTGGTTCTCTACAGGACAAGATTGTAAACCTTAGCAGATGCAAATGGTGGCAATCGTTCTGAAGCTTAACCAAAAATCCAGGCAAGGCTGATGTTAGATTCTTAAGGTAATTCGGCCTGGCAGGGAGGATTTCATAGAATAGTTAGGGTTGGAAAGGACCTTAAGATCATCCAGTTCCAACCTCCCTGTCATGGGCAGGAATGGCTCACAGTAGACCATGTCGCCAAGACTGTCCAAACTGGCGTTGAACACTGCCATGGATGGAGCATTGCCAACTACTTTGATCTGGGGGCTTCTAGAAGTCAGAGGAAAGGATGAGAATGTCAAATCAAAGATTGGGATTGCATGTAAGTGAGAGCAAGCTTTTTGAAGCTTTACCTTTCCCTCAACTCCTCGAAGTAGAGGCATCCTGAGCAATGCCATCCCACATCCAGGATCTGTGTGACATCATTGTGAGATGTAGAGAGGCAGCCTTACCTTGAGCTGAAAGAGAACAAGCCTGTAAGGAGGTTCCTTAAAAGCTGTTAATTTGCAATGCGCCCATTGAGTTTGGTCTGGTTTAACTAGACTCTTCATACAATTTTGGAGCATGAAGATAGCGAGAGAAGCTTGTAGTAAGATACTCAACTTTGCCAAGTATTGGGTTAGAGAATCAGCAATGAGCAAAGTTGGAAAGCGTGTGAGTGGTGATACCACGACCAGGGAGTGAAGCGAGGTGCCTGAGTGTGAGGATTTTTCCACACTGCTGCACCTCAGCTCACTCCTTTTCACTGTTCATCCGAGTTGTCACGGAGAAAGAGCTCAAGTGTGGTGGTGTTACCACTCAGTGTAAATCTGCTGTGGAGGCTCTGAAATTGGCAGAGAGAGAAATCTTGTTTTGAATAAAATAACTCAGCCGCAAAGTGGGAAAAGAGGAAAGTATCTTTGAGACTTGCAGGAGAAAGAGTCTCTTGTTTGTGATTCCCTGCTTGTGATTGTTGTGAAGTCAGTGAGAGGAGCTTTCAGTGGTCAGACCCCCTGACGTAGTATTTCTGTGTCCCAGCACAGGTTTCACACTGTAAATGAACAAAAAAGGGCAAAAGTGCAAACCTTGAAACTTTCAGACAAAACTTTCAAAACAAAGTGCAATTTGCACAGAGGGCAAAACCTGAAACCCCTTTGAATGTCACTTGTGTGCTTTCTTTTCTGTTGCTGAAAGCAGACTCTCGTTCTTGATGTGTTTGTAACCTCGTCTTGCCAAAATACAAACACTTTGGGTTGTTTTTTTTTTTCACTACAGGTAATTTCTGTTGTTACAGTTATTGCTGGTTATTTCCACGTCTTTCAAACCATATATTTTATTTTAAGAGGCCTTCCTTGTGGATTTCCTGCTGACGGCCTACAGCACTACACTTCCCTTTCAAGATGCAAGAGGGAGTCGGTAACCTCATAGGAGAACACTCAGCTTAGCTGGCTGGAGCTAATAACGCGCTACTAATTTTCCTCTGCTCTGAGGCAGGAGGGGAATTACATTCTGCAAAAAATTGCTACCTCAAGGCTCCAAGTGCTTTTAAAGGTCTTTCACTTGGGAGAATTTAATATGACAGTTCTTAAAGTTGGTCTGTTCTGTAGAGTTAAGTGGGTTTTTTAAATTGATTTATCGAGGGACCCTCATTTTAATTCATTTTACATTTTGTACTTGATTCTCAAAGGATGGTTCTTGCACTATTGAAAGAAATACATCTGCCATATAAACATATGGTTTTAACAAACCGCTCTGGGTTTCAGCTTCACTTTTAGTTAATAAAAACCTGACATGTTGTGTCCAGCCTTCCTGTACAACCCTGTGTGTGCTCCTTATTGACACAACCCTCAGTGCTTACATCCAGAGCGGACTTCCCAGCAGCTAACTGGATTTACTTGGGGTGCCTGAGTTGCTTGTGTTATCAGAGCCTTACAGAGAACAGCACTTGCCCTGTTGCAGTAACCAAGAGATTTATCCATGACCCGACCACCAACTTGTGCTGTTTTGTGATACAGTTTTACTAATACCTTAAAAATAATCCCAGTTTCTGTAGCTATTATTGCTCCCAATAAAACTGGCTGCTCTGATATGTCTGCCAAATTATCGTAGAACTCATTTGTTGTTTGAGCACTTTGCTAACTGGTTCTCTGCTCCCAGGAGAAGCAATATCCAGAAGGTCTCTTGCTGGCCTGCACCAAGGGCTACTGAATTTTACATGCCAAGCTGCCTTTTTTTTTAACTGAACTAACTATTTGAAAGGAAAATTACTTTGGTATATGTGAAATTGCCTGTTCAAATGCTCAATATTTGCTTCTGCTGAAGCTTTATTTCTAAGCTTGGAGTATTTTCTGTATGGTTTGTAAATTAGCCTGGGATGGGTTGTGATTCCAAGGCCGCTACTGGGATATGGTGCTTCAGCTTTGAGCACTCCAGCTCAAGGAAGATGACGCCTGAAGGGGGCAGACGGCAGCAGAAAATACTTCATTTTGCAGAGGGATAAGTTAAAACTGGGATTTTTTTTTTTTTTTTCTATGTAAAGGACAACGGTGGGGGATGGGGGAGTGGGAGAGGGGCAGGGAATATTAAAACAATCCAGGAGGAGGAATGATCCTATATTGATTAGGACAGGTGTGTTAATACAGCAATGAGCAACAGCAGGGAAGCCATTAAGCATTAAAAAGAGCTGTGTGGAAGAGAGCTAGAATAGACGGGGGGGAGGGGGGGGTGAAATCTTCCACCGCTACTATTATTTTTCATTTTATTTATTTCTAAGTTGTAAATGAGCTCTGCTGAATGCTCTCAGTATCTGTCTGGGGCAGGGGTAAATCAGAGAACCTCTTGGGGTGGCTTTGCTGAGATCTGTTGCTGATTTTCTTAATACCTCCTTAAAGTCACTGAGGGCTTTAGCTGGCACAAATACAGTCTCCAGGCTTTGTGCCACATCAGCAGTAGGAAGATGAAAACAGGTAGTGCCTGTAGTAGAGGGAGATGTCCCCTTTACAGTATGACATGAAGGTAGGTGTCCTGGGACCGGGAAGGCCTGGGGGGCAGAGACAAAACCCCAGATCCAAACAGAGAAAGCCCCAAATCCAAACAGAGAAAATGTCTTGAACTCTGAAGTTCTGAGCAGCTTGATGGCAAAGGTAAATGGTATTAGTCACGTCAGAGGGGTGTTAGACTGCTGCTGTTACCCTGCTGGGGTCAATATTCATTCCTGGATCAACATTTTTGTACAAGAAATAAGGTTTTGTGACGTTCTTACCCTGAGGATGATGTTTCATCATTGTGGCAAAGATGCTTCTTCCTGCCATTTCTCCCCAAAGGATGTATTTCACCAATCCAGATCAGTGACAAGGTGCTGGAGTTGTGTTATTTTATCTCAACTAGGTGGTGTTGACCAGTGAGGTGCAAAGATGCTGCCAAGCTACTTCTATGCACATTTCAAATCTGTTTCAGTTGTGTGTACTGCAGCCTAGAGGCTAAGAAACCCCAGTGCCCTCAGTGTTTGTGACCTGTTACTCTGCCAGACAACACTCCCCGGAACTGCAGCAGGACCAACAGGAGTTGTTTAAAGAGAAGTGATTGATGGAGCATCTCTGCGAGCCCCTCTCCGACAGCGCGTTTACCGTGGAGTGTCCAGTATTTGCCTTTCTGCAGCTAAAAGCCACCCTGTTGCACTCGGAAATACCATCTGTTCCCACACCTTCCCAGAGAGTCATTTCAGCCTCAGAGGTGGCTTGTTGACTGCCTCCATCTGAGAGGCCGAGGTCGGGTTGGCCACACACACGGGCCTTGCCTGGGCCCTTCCCTGTTGCGTCCCCGTGCCCACCGGGGCAGCATCCAGCAGCCGTTCTCCTCTCCGGTACAGCCGCGAACCGGCCGCTTCCTCCGCAGGGAGGCTCGGTGCTTTCAATCCGGCGCTCTCGGCTAAGCCTTTCCCCATCAGTCGCCGCTGCGTCCCGGAGATGGGCCGCGGACCACCGCCCGGTCCCTATGGCAACGCGAGGGCTGACCTCTCGGGGCCGCCGTACAAGGTTCGGTGAGGCGGACGCGCCGCCATTGGCTTGGGCGGGACCGGGAGGGGCGGGGCGGGATGGCGCTATCGGAGTCCGCGGCCGCAGCCGCCACCTTTGAGCGGAGGGTGCTGCGGAGTGCGGGGGAGCACCACTATCTGCGAGTGCGGCTGTGAGTGACACCCCTCCGGTCCGGGGGGATCCCCCGACCCATACCCCCCCTCATCTCGCCCCTTTGTGCTGCTCTGCTGTCCCAGGGAGCTGCCGGACGGCGGGGCCCGGCCGAACGTGGCGCAGTTCAAGCAGCTGGTGGTGTTGGCGCTGAGGGAGCTGCACGGGGAGGTGAGCCCGGACCGAGCGGGGCGCCGGGCTTCTGCCGCCCGAGGGCGCCCGCCTGGCTGCGGAGAGGGGCTGAGGAGGCGGGCTAAGGGGCCTGGGTTTGCCGCTGGTGTAACGTGTTACCGTGCCTCCAGACCGCCTTGTAACTTGCTGCGGATGCCGCCGGGGCTGTAGGCGTTGGTTTAGGGTCTGTGGTGAAGTGACTCCGGCATATCTGAACTTTAGACCTTGCGTTATCGATGTTTTTTGCTGTAGTGAGGCTTTGAAAGGAAAGCTGTGGGAAAGTAATTGTTTCTTCGCTGTCTGCAGATCTATTCTTGCCCTGCGTATTGCTGGGCGACTTTAAATAAGTCCTTTCATCTCTGGATCCTTTGTTTTCCAGCTATAATTTGGAACTAAAAGTGGCTTTATGCGAAGAGCTTAGAGGGGAAGGGTGCTGCATAAAATCTTGTGGTGTCCTTGCTTAAACATTCACGTGAGATGTGAATGTAACTACACCTTCTGCGTTGTGTGCTGGGAGTGAAATCAGTTACTTATAAACCACCACTACAAGAGCATAGGGTGGTATTTAAGGTTATATTTAATAACCTTTTTTTTCATAGGTCGGAGCAGCTTTACCTGTTGATGTCTTGACATATGAGGAAAAAACTTTGTCTGCCATACTAAGAGTTGTTAGCAGGTAAGGTGCTCACACTTCAGATACTGCCATGAAAGTACTTCTCATAGGAAAACTCTTTAGTTAAGAATGGTCTGTGAAGAATTAAGCCTGACTTGCAAATGTCTGCATACAGCATGCAGAAAAGAAGTAAAAAATCACCAAGATTTGGTCATCTACATACATCAGTACATTGCTCTTGCTTTAAAACAGAATGGTCTTACAGGAACTAAGCACCATGGAAACATGTGGCTTTAAATCTCTTACTATAGTAAAGATGAGAATGGTTATGGTATGTAAATGGTGATTTAGGGGAAGAAGGAGCTTAAATGCATAGCTAGAACAAGAACAGGAGCAGTAAAGTGACCTTGAGAAGATTACAGTAAGTATCTCTATGTCAGGGACAAGAAGTCACTGTATGACCCTTTCAGGGCATGCTGTTCCTGCTGGAACTGAGTGGTGAAACACCTGCTGTTACACTCTGTTAAAGGTTTCGTTGCTCTGTATGTAACATGTTTTTTATTTAAGATGTTTGTGCCCCAGGAAAACTGATAAAACCAAATTTTATTAATATACTTTGTTTTCTGAGTGGCCTTGTCAAGCTGTGGAGTGCTCTAACGTTGCTGGGCTTCTACCAGAACAGGAGGTGTGCTTTTCGAGTGCTGCAGGTAAAGCCCTGTGGGGACTGGATGTCATTTAATCACAGACTGGTCTGTGTTGGAAGGGTCCTTAAAGCTTATCCAGCTCCAGCCCTCTGCCATGGGCAGGGACACCTTCTGCTAGAGCAGGTTACTCCAAGCCCTATCCAACCTGGCCTTGTCTCCCGCAAATATCAGTTCTTGCTCCAAGCCTGGCTGGGTGGCTGAGCCATAGCTATGCTTGCTGCCTCATCATACAAAGATGCCCTGGATGCAAAAAACATGTTGGTTTGGGATTGAAATGTGTTTCAGTGCAGGTGTGTAGGCCTGTGCTTGAGCAATTCTCATGAACCTTCTAAACTGTGACCATAATGGGTGTCTCATTACTTTATGGCTTCATTCCAGTGATGAGTCCTGATTTCATTAATACACCTGCAAGAAAAGAATTTCTGGAAAGATTTTGATCTTGGCCCAATCTTTGATATTCCCTGCCCCATTTCTTCACTTTTTAATAGTCACTGTCAACTGGCCTTGTTTAAAAATGCATGTGGAACATGCACTTCCAGAGCTTAGTTTTTCCAGAGGATGCTGCTTAATGAAGTGATTTCCAAGAATTCTTTGTCTCTGAAGCCATGGCTTAACAAAATCTGCTGAGCCATAGCTCTGAGCTTTTAACCTTTTATATAAAAGGGAAATCTAAGTATTTTAAACTTTGAGTGATTTGTTTTCTTCAGTGCTTTAAGTTTGTTTCTTGCTTGTTTTCTTTCTTCCAAACTAGACATCTCCATTTCTTCTTGCGTTAGCTGGCAACAGTAGAGAACTAGTCTTGGACTGAAAAAGTTGTTGGTCTGGTCCTACAAAGCAGAAGCTGCTTGAGATGTTGCAACTCTTCAGGCGTGGAATTCTTGGAGGGGGTTTCCCACAGAAAGACTTGACAAAGCTCATGTTTATCAACTCACTGCTTGGACGTCCCGTACTTCAGAGTTTACACATAAAAGTTGGAGACAGAGCTGAACTTACCAAAGCTTTTACCCAGGATGATGTTACTACATTTTCTCATTTAACAGGTGACACAAATCCCTTGCATTTAAATGAAGATTTTGCAAAGAAATCTAGGTTTGGGAGAATTGTTGTACATGGAATTTTGATCAATGGACTTATTTCTGCAGTTCTGGGTACTAAAATGCCGGGTGAAGGATGTATACTTCTTTCTCAGGCAATCAGATTTCCAGCTCCTTTGCATCTTGGTGAGGAGGTTGTAGCTGCAGCGGAAGTGCAACACCTGAAGGGTTCTATTGCTCACGTTTTGGTGTCGTGTAAAGTCAAAGACAGTGCAAAGACTGTTATGGAAGGGATGGTGAAAGTCATGGTGCCAGACCGTCAGAGTTGCTGATCCTGTGGTACTTTCCTATAAAGGCCAGAAATGTACACTTGATTTTGAGTCTGTCTTTTTATATGATATCACTTAATCTGGTAAACTTGCAACAAAACCCCTTCAGAGTGTTTCAAAGGCAGTGCCCAAACTGAATCTTCATAGAGATAGATTAAGATCTTGCATTAAACCCAGAGCTTTTAATTTTCCCCTGACCACTGCCAAGATGAAACCACTGTAACTAGGCATATGCTGTGACAGAAGTGGCATGTTTAGACAAGCTTTTGCTGCTGTGGAGAGTCTGGAGTGGCAGGGTTCAGGCTGAGGCTGTTCTTTTTTGGTCCACACTAGATCAGTTCAAACTTGTTCCCTCTGTATGAAGTTGTGTTGCTAAGGAGCACTGGAGGGAGGGGATGGTGCTGTGGGTTTAACAAGCAGAACAGAAGAGGGGGTACCAACTGTGTGAACATGTATTCCCCCTTTGCCCAGTTAAAGTACCTGGGTTGCTGGTAAAACAGGCTTTGGGTAAATTCATTTGTAAATGATCTGGGTTAAATTATCTTAGTACCAACATAAGATTATTGTACACTAAGAAACTTTTTTTAGGACCGCCAGGAGTAAAAGTACAAGCTGTCTTCAATGGGTGGCTCATAATTTTCTGGCAAAACAGGTGCTCCCTCCGTACCTCTGCCAGCAGAATGCATTTGTAACTTTTGTTGACTGCAGATAACCTCAGAAGTTGCTTGCTATGGAAAAAGAGTTTGTTCTCAAACTGTGATGGAAGCTACTGGTGAAACAGTTACACTGCCTGGGTGTTGATGTCTTGTTTGTAAATGCAACTGCAGTGCAAGGATGAACCCTTGCTATTCAGTCACACTGATCAGAAAGAGGGGTCATAGAAACAGACTGGTTTGGGTTGAAGGGATCTTAAAGCTCATCCATTTCCAACCCCTGCCATGGACAGGGACACCTCACACTAGAGCAGGTTGCACCAAGCCCTGTCCAACCTGGCCTTGAACACTGCCCAGGGATGGAGCAGCCACAGCTTCGCTGGGTGTGTGCCAGCGCCTCAGCACGCTCACAGTCTGATCTTTGACTTCACTGTGCCCTTTGCTTTCAAAGCAACACAGAAACGGTGCTTGGTGAGAGCTTTCCTTACCTCATGTCTGTTGGAGCTGCTTCACTTCCTGTTGCCTTCTGCTGTGAGTAGCTGCCTGATGACCAGCTTTTGCAGTGATTTTTAGCAGGTATGCTCCTTTCCTCCTTCAGTGTTCTCCAGATGGTAAGCTGTCACGTCAGTGCCTGTTAACAGAGCAAATCGCGTCAATATCTGACCTCGTTCTTGCTGTACAAGGAGGGTGAGAGGACAAGAAATAAACATTCAACAGAGAGCAGGTTCCCATCTGCCAAGTACTACTGAAATGGCAGTTTCTAACTGCTGTGGTGGCAGTTAGGTTGTGAAGCTCAATTTCACTTTCTTTGCAAGAAAAACCCCTTAAACCCTAAAAATCTACATATTAAGTGGAAAATACTGGATATTATTTTTTAAGGTTTTAGCTACAAATGAGCCCTAAAAGGTACAAAGCAGCTCTTTCCAGTTTGTGAGGACCAGCAGTGTCTTGGCGCTACCCCACCTCGGCCTGAAGCTGGTGCTGCATAGAGCTCCGCGTACGGGCGACTTGGGCACCCCGGGGCAGTCCCCTGCGCTCCGCCGGTGCCCCGGCTCCGTTTCCCATTCCCCATCCCGGGAGCGCTCAGTTCCCGTCCCGCCGCCGTCCGCCCCGAGGTGAGGCGGGAGCCGCAGCGCACGGGGGTGGCGCGGCGCCCCCTGGCGGCCGCCGGTGGGAAGCCGGCCGGCCGGTCGGCACTAGGGCCCGGCGGCGTTGTCTCGGCGCTGCCGTGTTGACAGCGCGGCCGCGCCGGGAGCTGCCCCGGGAAGCAGGTTGGCGGCGCCGGGCTCTCGTTCCTCTCTCCGCGCTATGGCCTTCATGGAGAAGCCGCCGGCCGGTAAGGTGCTGCTGGACGACACGGTGCCACTGACAGCGCAGATCGAGGCGAGCCAGAGCCTGCACTCCCACACGGTGAGCGGGCAGGCCGGGCCGCAGGGCTCGGCGGGGGGGGGGGGCGGGAGCGGCCTGTACGGGGGATGGTGGGAGGGCGAGGTGAGGTAACGGGTACCGCGGGACGCGGGGAAAGGGGTGCCCGGGCGCGGGGGGATCGGGGCTGGGCGGGAGCCTGCAGCAGGAGCGAGGCCGACTGGAGCGGGAGCAGGGCCTGGGGGGGGTGCGGGGGGGGCCGGGACAGCGGGTGTGGGGCTAGGACTGAGACCCGCGCTCTGGGGTCTCACCCCCCGGAGAGCCCCGGCCTCGGACGTGGCGGTGCTGCCGTTGCCTGGTCCCCTGCCGCGAGCCGGGGCTTGTCGGGCTCCTCCTCTCCGTGAAGCGGCTTGTCCCTCCGCAGCCCCTTGCCGTGGCTCTCGGTGCTGGTCCCAGCACGTCGGGGCGCAGGCAGTGGGCTTCGGGTTGTCCCGCGCCGAAGAAGGCCTTGTGCTTGCACGAATTGTAATCGCTGCTTTACCTCGGGGTCTGTTTGAGTGTTTGGGGCAGAAATGGGCTCCGGTTGCTGCTTTCGGTATCTGTGATGAGGTTAGGTTTGAACGGGCTACGTTTGCCATCGGGTCGTGCTGTGTGACTGCGGTGGGGGCTGTAAAGCTGCAGAGACGCAGCAGGGTACAGCCCCTCTGCCTTTGTTGTAGGGAGTGATGACACTCCATAGAACAAGCCCTGGGTTACTTTTATGTCAGAGAGTAATCTTCTGGGATGTCTTGCACACACACTGCCTACATTCAGTGTTCCAGCAGGCAGTAACAGTCTGAATTTCATCATCTTCTGTTTGCAGTTATTTCTTACTTTAAAAACTAGGTTTCCTTATGGCATGACCAAGCACTGCTGTGAATCAGAGAGAGAACTGGCTGTCACTTCTGATTCCTGCTTTAGCTGACAGCGGGGATGCTGGGCTAAAGCTGGCCAGAGGTACTTCAGCAGCAGGTACAAGAGCAGGAAGCATGTTTAAAATGGAGAGAGGGTGTTCTGCCCCTCACACAGCTCACATTCCTGCGTTGTTTATATCTCTTCCTGGTTCCTTCCATCTGGTGAATACTCTTAACCTGAATAACAATAATTGCAGATTCACCACAGGATATACAGCTCATCTGTAAACTGTCTTATTAAATACTCTGCCTGTATGTAATCCACACTTAAGAGGTGTTTTCTGTGTGAGGCACTCATGTTAACTAATGTTCCAGCCTTCCTCTGAACAGAAGTTATGTGTGAGAAACTGACTGGAGGATCTTGTGAATCAAGCAGGCTCTGGCTCTCCTTGCAGGTCCTCTAACACATAGAACTCATGAGGTTTATTATTCTGGCAAGCCTGATACTTTCTACCTGTTTCAGGAGCAGAGGGGTACATGTGCCAAGCCCTGTGAGAAGCTGTGTAGCTTCAAACACTCCCCAGTTAGCTGTCCAGATCATAGTTTCATTGTTAACTTGTTTCCATCATACCCTATTACTTTGTTGGTTTTTTTTTTTGCCAGTGCAAATGACAATAGCTTTTTGTGCTCTTCCTTTTGTTTTGCATGATTTTGGTTTAAAAAAAAAAAAAGGCACAAAATTCTTTTAGAATGAGCACTTGGAAGTAGTTTTTCAGTCCAGACTCTGTGTGTGTTGCTTATCTGGGTGAGTGTGATAGCAAATGTTGCTTCCCCTCCCACCTTTCATCTCTGTATTCTCTTATTAACAGATGTTCAGGAAAGACTTTCTACTGATCTGTTCTGATCTTTTGTTAATACCAGAATGCTGGAGCACTACGCCTTTTGATTTCAAATCTGTCTTTAAGATACATCTATTAGTAATTGTTTGTTTTACTGCAGAAGCCCTGTTGATAATTGAAAGATGGCTTGAAGTGTGTAGCACAGATGGTTTATATAGAGGCAGTGGAGGATAACAAAATACAGGAAGCCATTAACAGACTGAGATTCTTACTTGATGTAAGCTGACTATTTTGCTTTGGACACTTCATCTTATGTCCCTGGCATCTGAATAATTTCTTTATTGGTGGGTGATGCTGTCCCTTGTTTGAACTTTCCTGGTTTAAATAAGCCACACAAATAGAACCTTGTGTTTGAAGAGGAGTGTAAATGAAGCCTCTCTAAGAAATAAGGGTCAAAGTGCTTTTGTGGGGCATTAAGGCTGTGTTTTACTTCATTATATATAGATGTAAGGAAGTATTTTGTCATTAACTGAATGCTCTGGGGGTTTGTTCTGCATCCTGCCTCAAAGAGGTACCTTCAAAAGATACAGATCTGTACAATTCTTCATCCCAAACTAATGTTTGGAGAACTAGGTCTTCACATGCCAGACTTGTTCTAAAGCTGAAATTCAAAGGCTTCCATGAATAAATTATCTATTCTTTTGTCAGCAGTATGTATTAAGATTTTATAATGCTGCTTAGTGTGGCAAGAATTGCTTTTAAACTTGTAATTTTTTTTTTTCCTGTAGAACATTGCTTATAAAAGCACTCATATAAAGACTATTTAGGCCAAGGTTAGGTGCAGGTTTAACATGGCAACTGAACTAGTAATAATGTAAACTTTCTGTGGATGCTGGAAATAGCCAGTCTTCTGAATAACCAGCTAAGGAAAAGGTGAAGAATTTCAGGAAAAGCTCTGTAGACATGGTGAAATACCACACAAAAGACTAAAGATTGTGTCAGATGAATACTTTGCTTGTCTATTGTTCTAAGCAACTTCTGTTCATTTAGATTTAATACATCAGCCTGAGTAAGTGTAAACTTAATAGTACTGAGTCAAGGGCTGTACTTGGCAGATGCTGAGTTTCTGTTTCCCGAGGATGAAGGTACAGCTCAAAGAACTGAAACCAAAACCCAGATGCTCCTCTGTACTTACCTGAAATCTCCAGAAACCTAAGACAGGACAAAGCTACTATTTACAGTGTACTTTGAGGGCTTGCATTTTTTGCTTAGTAAGATCATGTCAACCCCCCAGTAAATGTAGTTTTTAGATTGTTGAGAATCAGCTGCAGCATTTTCTGATAGCATTTTTACAAGCTCTTCATGTTTCTTTCGAGTCAAGGAGCTCAGAATTTCTTTCTTACACCTTGGATGATGCATCATCTCTGTGCTTTTGTGCTGCAACAAATTGTTGGCTTAAGTTTTTTTTTTGTGTATTTATTTCCAGTGATAACTGAAGATGAAAATGGTGCCTTTTCTTTTTTACAGAAGTTGTTTCCCCGGTTAAGTGTGTTACAAGCAACCTGAGTTTTGTTGATATGTGCACTTACATACAAATAATTCTATAGTGTGGTGTTTATGGAGTCCTTTTCATTCTGAAAGCCAAATAAATCTGTATTGCAGGCACATTCCAATGGTACCCCACTTAATAGATTTTAAATTACATGAGCAAACCCTGTCAGCTTCATTTTGTCTTCTGCTATATGCTTCAATCACTAGCACTGTGTGAGAAGAGAGAGTAAATATAACTTCCAGGAGTAACTATAACTACGGGAGTGTGTTGGGCAACTTTCACAGGCACAGTTCAGTGCTCTTGGTAGGTGTGTGTACCAACCAAATGAAATTGGTTTGTTGCCATTTCATTCCTTGAACTCAACAGGAGTGGAGTTACATCCAGTATATTAAGCCATTTCCAGGTGTCTCCTCTTAAGGCCAAATGTGTTCTGACAGCAGAGGCATTTTCAGTACTAAAGCTTTAATAAATTTTGGCTATTGAACTCGCTTCATGTTGCTATGTTTTGTATTTGCTATTTTTAAGTGGCTTTCTTTCTAAGCCTTAAAATAGGGTGCTATTTTCTATCCCAATAATCTAGACACATTCTTTAATAAGAGCTGCACATCTGTACATACAAGTTTTAGAGCAGTTTAGAGCAGTAAAACCACTAGCAAGTTATAATATACTTCTGGGCATTCTTTAATTGTTAATTCCGTAATTCTTTCCTGAAGTGATTTTCCTTTTTCACCCATTTCATGTTGAGATTGAAGCAGTGAAACAGCCAATTTTGCTGCAGTACATTGTTGTCTTAAAGGCATTTGGAAATGAACAGCTGAAATAAATCCCTCTCATAACGTACTTTCAGGGTTTTTCTTTTCCATTGATGTATGTTGACACTCACAGCTTTTAGATTAGAAAAACGTCAAAAAAGCATTTATATTTTTCCTCTACTGTTCTGTGATACAAAAATGGAGCCATGTGTTTCTAGAACTGTGGGGTTTATTTTAAAAGCTTGTAAAGGTCTTTGCACATCTGCTTCATAAGGAATTGAATCCCTCCAAAGTTGCCTTCCCTTTGAGGGGGTGGGAATCCTAAAGTTACTTTTAGAGGTGGCTTTAGAACAGGGACTATTTGAGTTCACTTGTTTGAGGTTTTGGAAATGCAGTCCTTCCACTGGACTTAGCAAGTTTGACCACCTCCCTCTGGCTTGAGCTCAAAAAAGCTGTTTCATCGCACCTAATTTTAGACAGCCTAATCTTATGGCTTTTACTAGTGAGCCTACTAAATTAATATTGCATCTGTAGCTCCCGCAAAGATTGCAGTCAAAGTATTAGTATCATATCTTAGTAAATCCATTGCAGTGCAATTAGAATGTTTTTGTTGGCTACTGAGTATTTCCTGAAGAATACTGAATATTTTGCTCTCCTGGTGAAGGCCGTGGTGGTGCAGGCTACTGAGAAGCTGTGATTTCTGTTGTGTCTCTCCAGAGCTTTTCTCATTGAGTAAGTTTCATTACATGCAAGTGTGTGTCCTGTTTTCCTCTGCAGCTGTCCTATTTCATAACTTTCACTTACTGGATGGCTTACTCATTCTTACAGGTGTGTGGAACCCTGTAATGTCCCCAGACAAACATGTATTGTTTAAAACGTAGGTAAACACTTCTGTGGCTGCTCATACCTCAGATGAGCTTAATGGCAGCCAGTAACTACTGTGCCCTGTAGCAAAGAGATCCCTGAGTCTGAGCAGCTTTCCTTATTTTGTTGCTGCTTTTCACATGGTAGATTTTCTAAATAACCATTTAAAAGAACTTCTTACTAGAAATGGTTCCAATCCGGCCTACTTAAGCAGAGATTGTATTCATGCTTAATTAGGCTTTCCTCTCTTCAAAGCTTATAAAATAAAGCCCTTTCAGACTTTTTGTTGATGTGACCTGAAGGTGACCTGGATCTTTTATAATAGTTGGCTTTTCAAACCTGTTGGATTAAACAGATGTACAGCAGAAATCTGTGGAAAAACAGACTGACTATCCCGAGCCAGAAATTTAGAGACTGTTTACTAAGGAAAACAGAATGTATTACCCAATATTGGCAAGACTCTCTATGTTTTATTATATGAATCTCTAAATTCACCACTTGTTCTTTCCTATTTTACCACTGCAAAAGCCTTTCTTTCCCATTTGCTTTCTGTTTCAAAACTAGGAAAGATGATAAACAGCAATTGTTAAACATTTGAACATGCTTTGTTGGGTAACTTTCACCTAGGAATGTTAACAAAATTATCTGAGCAGCTCTGAGCTGCTGGTGCTGATGTTTTCACAAGTGCTAGAATACCAGGGACTAATCTTTGGGGAAAATAAGCACCTAAATGTTGGCTGTGCGTGAAAATGGGTAAATTCAGGATAACGTTAATCCCAGTCAGTGATTGTGAAACTCTTACTGGCAAAGGGCTGGAAAATGCAGCAAGGCTGTTACCGACCCATGGGGATATTTGGAAAACAGTTTTTCAGAGGCTCTCTGCAGCCTCTGTAGTGGTAGGAAGATTTTTTCAGGAAATGACAGTGCAGCTTTCCCTACTCTGCTTTCCTGACTAATTGGAACAACAAGGAAATGCTCCCATAGGTAAAACTGCTTTGCTTGGCATCTTTAGAAATGAATATTGAACTGCTACTGGAATGTCAAGGCTGTGGCAGGATCTGGCTTGGCAGTATTGATAGGAAGAGCAGCGGATGTACAGACCTGACCTCTGTGGGAGTCTAGATGGGTTTGTCTTGGGGATGCTTTTATGGTCTGTCTGGTTGGTGGTGCCTATGTAGTTGCTGCAAATGAGTTTGCTGCCTGTCGACTAAATCAGTAGCAGGAGGTTGTCTCTCTCCTGCAAGCTGAGACCTTTCTTTACCAACTAGCAGCTGTTGGAGCTCCTTTGAAGTTGTTTGGTAAACTGATCATAGGAAAGATTTTGAGCCATTCATGTAGGAGTGAAAGTGTAGCTAACCTAGACCTCACTGAGCTAGGCTGTTGATCTCTAAAGCTGTCAGCAGGATTGAGCTCTGGTAGCTGCTTCTGAAGCCTTTCCCATTATGTTATGTATTTACATTGCAAATAAAAGACAGATTAGGGACAATGTGGGCCCTCTCCGGAAGCTCTTGGAAGAACTGGCTACCCTGGATTTGGAGAAGGCTGAGGTTCTGAATGACTTCCTTGCCTCAGTCTTCACTGGAAATGCTCTGACCACATCACCCAAGTCTTGGAAGGCAGACGCAGGGACTGTGAGAATGAAGACCTTGCGCCCACTGTAAGAGAGGATCTGGTTCGAGACCATCTTAAGAACCTGAACGTGCACAGGTCCATGGGACCTGAGGAAATCCATCTGCAGGTCCTGAAGGAGCTGGCAAATGAAGTTGCAAAGCCCCTGTCCATCATATTTGAAAGATCATGGCAGTCAGGTGAAGTTCCCGATGACTGGAAAAAGGGAAATAAACCCTCCATTTTCAAGAAGGGGAAAATGGATGACCCAGGGAACTACAGACCAGTCAGTCTCACCTCTGTGCCTGGCAAAATCTTGGAGCAGATTCTCCTGGAAGGCATGCTAAGGCACATGAAAATCAACAAGGTGCTTGGGGACAGCCAGCATGGCTTCACTAAGGGGAAATCCTGCCTGACCAATTTGGTGGCCTTCTATGATGGGGCTACAGAACTGATGGACAGGGGTAGAGCAGTTGATGTCATCTATCTGGACTTGTGCAAAGTGTTCGACACTGTCCCGCATGGCATCCTTGTCTCTAAATTGGAGAGACATCAACTTGATGGATAGACCACTCAGTGGATAAAGAACTGGCTGGCTGGCTGCACACAAAGAGTTGTGGTCAATGGCTCAGTGTCCAGCTGGAGACCAGTAACAAGTGGTGTCCCTCAGGGCTGATGCCAACCTTATGAAGTTTAACCATGCCAAGTGCAAGGTCCTACACCTGGGTCAGAGCAATCCCAGGCACAGCTACAGGTTGGGCAGAGAAGAGATTCAGAGCAGCCCTGTGGAGAAGGACTTGGGGGTGTTGGTTGATGAGAAATTGAACATGAGCTGGCTTCAGTGTGCGCTTGCAGCCCAGAAAGCCAACCGTATCCTGGGCTGCATCAAAAGGAACGTGACCAGCAGGTCGAAGGAGGTGATCCTGCCCCACTACTCTGCTCTCGTGAGACCTCACCTGGAGCATTGTGTGCAGTTCTGGTGTCCTCAACATAAAAAGGAAATGGAACTGTTGGAACAAGTCCAGAGGAGGCCACGAGGATGATTGGGGTCTGGAGCACCTCCCGTATGAAGACAGGCTGAGGAAGTTGTGGCTGTTCAGCCTGGAGAAGAGAAGGCTGCGTGGAGACCTCATAGCAGCCTTCCAGTATCTGAAGGGGGGCTATAGGGATGCTGGGGAGGGACTCTTCATTAGAGACTGAAGTGATAGGACAAGGGGTAACGGGTTAAAACTTAAACATGGGAAGTTTAGATTGGATATAAGGAAGAAATTCTTTCCTGTTAGGGTGGTGAGGCACTGGAATGGGTTGCCCAGGGAAGCTGTGAAAGCTCCATCCCTGGCAGTGTTCAAGGCCAGGTTGGACAGAGCCTTGGGTGAGATGGTTTAGTGTGAAGTGTCCCTGCCCATGGCAGGGGGGTTGGAACTAGATGATCTTAAGGTCATTTCCAACCCTAACTATTCTATGATTCTATAATTCTATATTTTCCTGAGTTAGATGAAGCAGCTAATCAGAACTTATTCTATGTGTGCCTATCGGTTTTCCTTATACTTGCATTTATTTCCCACGGGCACAGGCTCAGTATCACTGTCAAATCATGCTGTCTCAGAGGAAAATAATTGTAATTCAGATATTTTTTCCCCTAAGCAAAATAGAATTTGGCAGAGTAATAAAAGCTTTTGTGCATTTAGGCTTTTTCCTTGAGGAGTTGAGTCCTATGGGAAGCATATATCAGCAGTGCTAATTATAATCACAAGACAAGCTGGTTGCTGTGTGGAGGCAATAGGAAGTATCAACTTTTCACTGAAACTGAGCACATTGTGGTCTGCTGATTATGTGCAGCTATGGCAGATATTGGCAATGGGGTTGTATTTCTTATGCCTTTTCTGCTATAGCTATTCTTTGACTTTCAATCTCATGATCAATTCTGGGGAGGAAAGAAAAACCAGAAAACCAATACAACAGAAGTTCTATTGACAGGGTGGCTAATTCTGTGTTATAGTCAGCGCAGATGGAGAGAGTTTTGGGGGAAACTTACCTTTTCCATATAGACAGAACTAACAATCACATCTGAAGAGTGATGCTCTCTCTTCTTTCAGGTTACAAACCCCATGACTTAGAGCAGGGGCTCTGTTAGTGCTTTGGGGTGCCAAAGCAGAACTGGATGAGCAAATGCTTGAGTATGGGTGGAAAACAATACCTGTGGACCAAATCTATGGGGTATTTTTACCGTGAGAATGAGCTCTGAGCCCCAAGCTGGTTATCACGAGGCCCTCCAGAAGAGACAGCTGTCGTTATCAATCAGAGTGATTGTATGCAATAAGATGCTTTGATTGTTGTCTAATGAATTTGTGTGTTCTGCCTGCCCAAAAGCATTCTCTCGGGGTGCAATAGAAAAGGTTATTCGCTGTCTAAAGAACAAATGCTACCAGGGATCGAGCAATAATCTACTTCTTAGAAAAGCATGGAAAAGATGAATGAACATGGTGAATCATCACTGACGTGGTTTTTCAGAGAAACAGCCAATGTTCCTTTGAGACTTGCTGTATAAGCAGTTGCTGCAATTTTTTGACTGTGTGTGGAGTAGCCTCTTCCTACTTCCCAAAATACAGCAGCGATCACAAAACAGGAAAAGCCATATTAGTGGTGAATCTGGGTTTCCAGGTGTCCCCTTAATTGGTTTCTGTCGCTCAGTTTTTCCACTGGTTGCATTTGCCATCAGCTCTGTGGATTTTTGTTACTATTTATGAGGATTTGGGCTTCTTGTTTTGCAGGAAAATACTTTAATTATAATTTCAAATGGGGAAGAGAAAGGAATATGGAGGGTGCTGCCAGGCTGACTTTCTGCAAACAGATGCTTTAATTCCATTGTAATAGATACGTATTTTGGTTTGTGATATCTTGGATTTCCATCATTTCCAAGTAAGCTGCTTGGACCTTTGGGGGTCCCTTCCAACCCAAACTATTCTATGATTCTGTGATATAAAGAGTTTAAAATCACTTTTGGTTTCATGAGTTTTGAATTCGTTCTAGATGGCTCAAAATTGTTACAGGTATTTGACATCTGTTGATAATAAAGGTTTTTTGAAATGAATTTTAGAAACTGGAATAGGTTTTTGCCTGAGCAGCTTTGTGCATTGGAAGGAAACTCCAGTAAATAAATTCTGGATTAGTTAAGGTTAAATACACAAGGTAATGCCGTCTGGTAAGTGTTGCCTTTGCTTCTTGTCTGGAATAGTTCTAATTCTTGATTTACACTACTTGCTTTTCATGGTGGTAAATGTTAAATGGGAATTTAATTCTACAGAGGGATTTTGTGATGTGCCCCACTTTCTTTGCATCCAGAGGTATTTTTGTGTTTTTCACTGTACAAGCTTTTAATTTCAGTTCATTTGAAAGAGGAGAATTGGTTCTGTGTGGTTCTGAAGGCAGCTTCCAAAATCAGGAGATGCTTCACAGTACCTGAAAGAAGTTATTAATTAATACCTGTAGTGGATTTTTAACTGTGAAGTTGAATTTATAATTCCTCATGGATCAAATAGTTGATTGAGCTATCTAACTGGTATGCAGGTTCATGCCAGATAGAGTTATTGTTACAGAATGGACAAATTTGTTATATACATAGACTCAAAGCTTTCAGCAGCCTGGTCAAGTGGAACCTGCCCATAGCAGGGGGTTGGAACTAGATGATCTTTAAAGTCTTTTCCAACCCAAACCACTCTGATTCTACAACTCTAAGGTGCTGGAAATGCCTTTGTGTATTTGTTATGTCATTATTGTCTGTTCATAATAATTTGGAATGAAGCATTAATTTTAATGTCTGAAAAAAAATGTATATAATGCTCTGATCTGTCCTTTTTGTGCAAGAATCCTGTTGATAGAAGAAGTTCAACAAGATGAGGTGGCATTTGACATTGAAAAATCATTCAGCCTTTCACATAAAATACAACAGAAAGTTTGTGCCAGGGTGAGTGAAGTCAACTGGGCTGAATAACAAATGATTTATCATGTGATGCTTGCTGCACTGCAGGCAATAGCTGAGTACTCAACGTGTTGCCTGGCACAAGTGCAAGGAGTTTTTCACATGTACCATGTGAGCCGTAGCTTGAATTGGTGTTGGGTTTAGAGTTTCCAGTCTTCACTGTGGATCTTGTAGCTGCAGGTGTGCAGTGCCACTGAGCGTGTTCAGGGAGGAACCTGGGAGGATTTAGTGGTTTGAGCACTGGTGGTGGGTCCCATCCCTGCACTCAAGAATAGCAAAGAATATGAATATGCTTAAAAATCATGGGGATATGCACCTCTCCTGCAACATCAGACTGCTACTAAAAGTACAGGTTCTTTCACGCCTTCTTCCCTCTTCTCACTCTGGGCACTCTCCAGCTCACTTCAGTGTTGGGAGTTGCGTTTTCTCAGGCACCTTACCTTTTAGCTCTCCATTTTCATGTTTTCCAATATAAATGATATGGCCATGGGCTTATCTGTGTAATAAGACTTTAAGAAGAGCTGCATTTATAGAGCCTTGTGTGTGCAAATGGTAAAGGAAGTATCTGTTACTACATTTAGCCCAGATTAGTTTTATTCCTTTGCTAATTCAAGCATATCTAACATGGACATTGTAGGCTTTCTGGGGAAAGGACTTGCGTTGTTTATGATCTTTGAAATGTCAAAAGTGTTTTTAGAGCTGTTTTCAAACTTAAACAGAGCAGGTCTAAACAAAATCACAGCTTCCTTGAAGTCTGCCTGAGAGCTGTACAAAATACTTGACATCTATTCTTGAGTGATTCTGAGTGATCTCAGTGGAGATTGAAATGAAGAGACTGAAAAGAATTGTGCTTTATGAATGTAGTTGTGGCAGGAGAATTATTAATTCAAATGTAAAAGTGGTTCACTGAGATTTAAATATATCTGCATAGTTCATGTATAATTAACATTAAGCATGCACTATAAATGAAGAATTGTTATAATCAGAAACTGATACATTCTAATAACTCAAGCATACTCCAAAGCTTTCGTGGTAACCTTTCTTGTACAAAAATAATCAGAGATTGAGCAGTTGTGGGCATTTACTGGCATTTATTCTGTTATGATGGTGGCAATAATTCCTGAGGGGTACTTGTTAGATGTTGAAGGTGAGGAGAGTTCTTCACCTGGAGGTGAAGTGAGTACTTCAGCTGTTGTTGGTAGAGATGTGTGGTGAGTATGTTCTACATATCTTTTTTCTTAACTAAATTAAACTCTTCAGATGCTTCATAGATCTGCAGGCTCTTGGACCTCTCTTTGTCTTCTACTCTAGGGGACAGAGGGAGACAACTGCTGGTGATGGGTCTGAGCAAACCCAGTTTAAAACCTCTATCTGAATGTTTCCTAGTTTGATAGTGCTCATATTTGGAGAAGTACCTAAGAGCTTTCTTAAGCTTTTTAGTTCTCATTTCTAATAACTTTTTTCTTTTATTAGGAATACATCATCCGTGTTCAGAGAGGAGTTTCAGCAGAAAACAGCTGGCAGGTAATTTCCTAAACTGTGCTTCATGGAACCAGGATGCCTTTTTAGGAAGAGTTTGAAAACTGTCTTTCTTGCTTTTTAAGTTTGAGCTGGAGAGGGAATTGTTGGTTTGGAATTGAGAATATGAAGCGCTTAAATACTTTTGGTCAAAAACTAAGAGAAAACCAATATTGTTGCCAGAAGGCTGTTTCTGCTGCTGTTGTGACTATTCCAGGAAAAATGTTTGTGGATTACTACTGTGTGTTACAACCATCATTTTTAAATCTCAAATGCCAGTTTACCTTTCTTACTGCTAAAATCACAGACCTTGTTGATATGTGACCGACTAATGAAGATGACAGGAAAAGTTCTTGCAACTCATATGGCAAAAATGCTTTGTTTGCAGAAAACCTGGCTCACAAATATTTTCTTTAATCTGTTTTAAAATAATGTTTAAAAATGCATTTTCATTCTGGTCAAGATGTGATTAAACCTCTCCTTTGTTCTCTGGCAACATGACATTAATCCAACAGTTATGAATTTGTACAAAAATGATTTAAAGAAGATGAGTATAAATAAGGATTACTTTTCTGTAATGGGATTTTTGAAGAGTAAAATGCTAATGGGAGAAATAATAATGTTTCCTGAACTTTTGTCTTTCTGTCTTACAGATCGTGAGGCGATACAGTGACTTTGACTTGCTTAATAATAGCTTGCAGGTAACTTTCATCCTTGATATATAAATATAAAATGTCATTAGAAGGATAGTTTTAAAATGGCTTGTGATAGTTTTATATAGTACAGTGAAGAAAAAATAAAAATTCACACAGCTGTAAAGAGAAACTGTGGCTTCAAATGCAACTTGAATGTATACTTTTTTCACTCATGTTTTCTCTTGTGAAATTTAAGTTTTAGCATCAACAGGACCAGTTTATATAGAAGTGGAGGAAATTGGCAGCTACTGAAACTTTCCCTTCAATACTGTGACTTGTTCCAGTTTTATGTGTTGTCATTTGTTCCTCCTTTGAGTTGAAGGAAGCCAAGGCATATCCCAGCCTTCAAATTCAGCACTGAAGTGCTATGTGTCTCATTATTTATATCTGTCTAAAAGCACTACCAGACACTGCTTATCATGTGATAGTTCTCTGTATCACTGGAAAGTGTTCCTTAGTTAAACACTGGACTTACTGTGTGTGTTTCTTTTGCTTTTTAAGACAATTCTTTCTTTTTTAGTTTCTGTGGGAAAAAGCAGGGTATATGCATGTGTCTGGGAAAAGGGAGAAGCAGCAGCAACTAGCATCTACAGCAGTGAAACTTGTTCCATAGTATGAGGCAAACAAGATAAAAAGTGAATGCTGCTGTGATTTGAGGATAGTTTTTTGTGACTTTGATTTTTTTCCCTTCTGTGAAATGTTATGTGAATTCAAAGAGCTTAATACTGCTTCCAGTTCCTGTCTCTTCCCCCTAATCAAATCAGCTGTCTACTTGATGAACTTCAGTGATCAAAGCCATGTGAGGATGTTGAATTGTGTGCTCTGAGAGTCTGCTATAACTGATTCCAATGTTAGAAGTTGGATGGGGGGGGAGCAAATTAGTCATAATTAAAAAAATGCAACATGGTCGCTGTATGGAATTATGCAGCAGGAATGGAGTAGTGCAGTAACTCATAGGAACTTTTATCATGACCTAGAAACCTCTTGTGTGATGTGCTGAATAAATGCAATACAAAGAAGTCTCCTGCTCCAGAGAAGTCCAGGATTTTAGATAAGCATCCATGGGAACACAAGGATATGAGATTATACTAGTTGGTGCAGTACGTAGTAGTCATTGCTGTCTTAACCATAGTCAAGTTTTGATAGAGATCTCACAGAAATCATTTTGAGAAAGTTTTAAAAAGAAGAAAGAGTTCATTTCTGCAGCCAGCTATAACAAGCTCCTCTTAACCATGGGGAATAGAGTATGTTAAGGCATGAAAATGCTTTGTTGGCTTCTCATTTAACTTCCAAATGAGGCAGCTTTAGTAGAACAGGCAGTGGACCTTTAAGACTTAAAATTCAGAATTGACAGGTACTGAAAGGTTAGGCCTAGGTAGAAGGTCTGGAAGGTGAAGGTAAATAGGTTATGTGTGGTGTAGTACAGACAGAAAAGGCCTTTGTATCTGAGACAAAGGTGAATGATAAAGTTGAGGGTTCAGGAAGCTATCTGACAGCAGCTTGTAGAGCAGGTCAAGGAGGAATTTGAAACGAGACAGATTTTTTCAGATACAAGGTACCAAGATCTGGGACAAAAATTTGAGCTGCTTGAATGGCTAGAAATGATCAAACAGAATCATCAAGGCATAAGTATAACTTGAGTAGGAGGGATATGCAGTCGGCACCTAAAGGCCATGTTCTATAGCACTTGGTCTCCTTCAATGCAGACTGCTGCTCAGACATTGATGTTCATACTCCTGTTTCTGCTTTCCACAGTTGGGAAAGGCAAAGATATATCTCTGGTTGGAGACAACCTTTTCTGGCTAGTACAAAAACCTGCCCTAAGAGGTGCAGTTCTTCATTATGTGCCCAGTGGAAGGGCAGGAGGAGAGTTTTAAGCCTTTATCGAAGATGCACAACTCTGCTATTGACAAACACCACTGTTCCTTCAGCCTAGTTCCAAATGCCAGGATCAAGAGACAGCAGACAGTAGCTGGCAAGAAGCATGTTTAAATTGCTCTTTTCTCCCACTATTTTGACGTTTTTAATAAATTGTTTTTCATGATGCTGGAGCTGAGGTTTTCTGCTCCATTAAGATAGTGCTACACTCCTCAGTTCTTTCCATCCAGAACTTGAAGCAACAGTATTTCATCACAGTTTCCAGGTCCCATAACTTGTTTTTAAACTCTAAACTCTCATCTTGTGTATACTGAATTTAAACACAAAAACTTAAAACAGAATACCTCCCCCATCTCCCCTCCCCCCCGCCCCCAGTATAAACCAATGAACAGTGCAAAAATACCAAACCCCAGTCTCCTTCCTGCAGCACTAAAATGTTGCTGGAAAAACTGCTGGAGCTTCTTTTGGGTGTAAAGCTCCAAGTTCTTCCAGTTCTTGTAGCATACTTGATCTCCCCATAAGTCTGGGTGGTTGTGGTTGAACACAGCTGCAGTTGAGTTGGAATGTGACTTTTCTGCTTTTAATCTGGGGCTGCCTATGTAATAATAGTAAGGATTGGGGATTACAAAATTGTCTAGTATAGGGGATGCAGTCCTACCAAATACCTTGAAAAACAATGAGAGGTATGTACCTGTGACCCTGAACTGCAGCAAAAAGTTTCAAGCCACATTCTCTGAAATCTCAGCTGTGAACAGGATTGAAAAGATCCTTCCAAACCATCCTGCATTTCTTCCTCTTCACTTATGAGACAGATATGTGAAGATCTTTGGCTGCTCTTCTGTTTTATCAAATGAACTACTAGTACAGTATTCACAGCAAGATATGTGGCTTTTGTGAAGCATTTTATTGCAGCTTTTGAGCAGACATTCCTGAGCAGACATTAATTCCTAGGTTCTTCTGTGGTGAAGCCCATCCTGGCTCCAGCACTGAGCTGGGGCCAAAGGGAAGTACAGCTCGTGTTTGAAGGCATGCGGGGTCTTTGCAAGGTCAGAGCTTCCGTGAGGTGGTGTTCTGTGGTAGACGCTGTGCTGTGTGCTTTGGCAGATTGCAACAAAAACCTGGGGGTGCATGTTACTTTCTGCTGAAAGAGTAGCAGATGTGTGGTTTATTGAAGTAAAACGTCTGAACTAGAGTCCTTTTCTCTCCGATGGTGCTTTTTTCTCCGATGTCAGCTAGCTGTCAGGTCAAGAGGGTGAAGATGATTAGGATTTGACATGCTTTTCCAGTGAGCAATACAAGAAATGGATTTAGGTTTTGTTTAAAAGCTTGGTTTTGAATTGAAGTAAAACTAGTTTGCCAAATTAAAGTTGTGTATGCCTCTGGTCTTAAAACCAATGTGGTGAATTACTGGCAGTAAGTGGTATATTGTTGCTTTTGGGTTTACTCCTGGATTTGTCTTTTTGTTTTCCCCTTGGGTGTGAAAGAGCATTAAAATCTGCTCAGTGGATAGTATGATTTTCATTAACATCTTCTGTAATTCCGACATAGTTATGGTTCTTCTCCAGCCCATGATTTGCAGTCAAAAACTGGAGAAGTGCTAAAGTTAGTGGGAGGACAAGTGTGTTCAAAAGGAGACAGAAAAGTCAAGGGACTGCTACTTCTGCCCCAGTTTGAACTAATCCTTCACTTCTTTCACTGGTTAAAATGGAAGTTGTTTGAGCACCAAAAGTCCCTGTCTTCTCCCTGGTGAACTGTTTGCTTTAGAAATGAGGTTACTGCATCTGGTGTAATGGATTCCTGCAATACATATTTCTTAGAGATAACTCCCATGGAGGCTCAGCATAGTCAAGGCAGGTGCTTTGATCTGCAGGACAACGATGTGTTAACAACATGCAAAACGTATTCTGGCAATTCACATGATATAATTGGATATAAACACTAAAGACCAGCTCTTTGATGTGACTTACATAAGGCTTGAAGTTTTTGTGCATTTTTTCATCATCCCATTTCAAAGTATCTCTCTGATTTTTATCTGAAGTTTTGGATCACTTCTATCAACAGAAACCAAGTAGTGTACATCCACAGGTGGGTTTCAGGAATTTCTGGGTCGAAAGATGCAAAGCTGGTTGAAAGGTGTAGAGCAGCAAATTCAAAAGAGAAAATGGGAAAGTTGCACCATATTTGAAATGACAGACTTAAAATGCTGGCAGTAAAGGCTTTAAATTACCTATAAAGGCAGTAGAGACAATGGAAAGTTACTAATCTTCACTTGATGAAATAAGAAAGCATAAATCTTATCTGGAGAAAATGGTGAGGTGTGAATTGTTTTTGTGCTGTGGCAGAGATATGTCATAGAAAGGATTTAGCTGAAAATTAGGGCCATTTAGCATCTGAAAGTTTTGTGTAGTGATTTGAATCCATGACTCACTAGCAAAAATTCATCTTCTCACATTATCAGTGGTGTTCCACTTAGTAATCTTCTCCTGGTGGGATGTGAGCTGTTGTCTGACTAGCTCACTCTGCTAACAGTGCTTAGAAAAAAAACATAAAAGCTTGTATGTACACAGTACAAAAGGAGTTATCCCATAGTTATCTTGCTGCTGAGAGTCTTACTTTCTGGGTTGCTAGTTCATATCCCTGAGGCATTTTGAAGCAAGGTTAGTAATTTTTCTTCCCTTTTCAAGATCTCAACTCTAAGTCTACCTCTTCCTCCAAAAAAATTGATTGGAAATATGGAGCGTGAATTCATAGCTGAAAGACAGAAGGGACTCCAGGCCTATCTTGATGTAATTACTACCCATCACATCCTGTCCAACTGTGAAGTGGTAAAAAAGTTCTTGGACCCAAACAGCTATTCTGTAAACTACACTGGTAAGTGAAGTAAGGGGTTGCAAAGCTGCATTACAGTTTCACTTCAGCGTGTATGTATATATTTATTAATGCTGGCAAGGATTTACACTGAAGTATTGGGGGTGGATGGGGAACAACCTTCAAAATGATCATGCTGTGCATATAATTATTTATGATCATGTTTCTTCAACTCTGTGCATGAATCATGCTGTGATTGTCAAATCTAAATATTTGGCTTATTTTACAAAGCAGTGACGAGGGTCAACATCTATATAAGCAGCACATGGAGCAGGGGGGGTGGTGAGAGTGGCACAGGTTGTGATAAATGGGGAGGGAGTGTTGGTGTTGGGAAATTATTTGCCTACCAGAGTGTAAAATAGAGTTCAGTTTGTTCTGTTAAAACAGGTTGTCTGAACACTGAATCCTGCTTTTGTCATGGTTCTGAGATTTTTCACATCAACAGGAACAATTGTGGTCACCTTGTCTATCACTTTGGGTTGTGAGACTAACTGTTTGAGCTAGGTTGAGTAATTTTTCAAGGCTCAAATAAGTTACACTCTCCATCCAAATACTGGAAAATCACTGCATCCCTTAAAATGATACTGCAGGGATCAGTTAATGCTTAAATGCTTCTTTGAATTTGTCTGCCTTCAGCTTCACTCATTGGAAATTGTTAAGTATTTGTCCTCTAGACTGAAAATAACTTCCTCTTGGTGATGAAACCCACTCTGCAGATTTAGTGCATGGTCAAACTGACTCTTTGCAAAATGCAAAGCTTGTTTTCATAAAAGCAGAGCCTACTGAAGCAGGAACTTGCTGTTTCCTTTTCACTTGTCTTTGCTCTCGCTTTATGTAACATTGTTGTGCCTTTGGCTTCAAAGTGCAAAGAACATTTCCTGGATGTTTATGATAAGCTGTGGAGGAGTTGTAAATTATTAGTAACTCTTTAAGGATGCAGTTTGTTTGGCTAATGCTGAACAGGCAAGTTAAATCCTCTAGGAGACACTGACTTCTGTGTTAACTGAGCACTTTCATCAAGATTACTTTTGCAGCAAGTTGCTGGGAAGGTAGTAGCAAGCAAGTCATTGCCTATGGTATTTGGAGACACCATCAATTTGTAATTTCTTAAATGCTGGAGCAGTGAGCTGATATTTATTGCACCATTCTTTTTCCTAGCATATTTTTAGAGAGAGAAGATGCAGTGCAGAAAGATAAGGGCATCCTTACCTTCTTGCTGTGTTTCTATGCCAAGATAAGCCATGTTAGGGAAAACTCCTTGTTGGAGTGATTCCCTTTCTCCCCCTGTTGTCACCACTTTTCACTGATATCTCCCCTCAAATTGCTTCAGGAATAAACCAGTTGTTTTCTCAGCTGTGGAACAATTCAGTAACCACAGGAGTGTCCTCCCCCGCCCACCAAGTAGGATCACAATAGCTAGCAAAATACCTTTGCCTGCACAGAAGAGGGCAGAATAACACATACTGGAACAGAACTGATTAGTTTACACAGTTTAGATGTAGTAATAGCAATGTAGAAGCACATTAAAGAGATGTAAAAGGCAGTACTTTTACAGTTATAACAGAAACATTTCATGATGAATGTAGAGTACACCTACTGTGGGAAATCTTAGGTGTGAGCATTGGATTTAGACTTGGAATTGTAGATCTGGTACAGGTAGAATGCAGGCTGGTCAGCTAAGTTTTCCAAAGGCAATGCTTTCTCTGTCTTCTAACTGGATTTGAGTTATCAGGTTAAAAATGCAAATGCCTTTTAACTGTGGTTGTATCTGATTTCCTTTTGAAGTGATTTTGCTGACTTTCAGTCCTAATTCCTGCAGGCTTCCTTCTGGCATTGAGCCTTACCTAGTATGTGCATAATTACAGTATATAGTCTCTTGAATTTTATTTTTCCTTCTTCCCTTTTTTCTTTCCAGAAATTGCCTTACAGCATGTCTCAATGTTCTTCCGATCAGAACCAAAGTGGGAAGTGGTAGAACCATTGAAAGACATAGGTAAGAAGACCATGTATGCATGAAAACTTGTCTGATTCTTTTTTTCAACTATGCAAATTGTCCTAAGATTACAATACCATCATTGCTTACAGACCTTGTCCTGCCTGTAAGCTGTGTGATTTAGTGGTGTTTAAAGCTGCTGCTGACTTCTATTTTTTTGTAGGTTGGAGAATACGTAAGAAGTATTTCTTAATGAAGATTAAGAATCAACCAAAGGAGCGGCTAGTGTTAAGCTGGGTATATATGCTTTCATCACATACTCAACTGTTTCATAATGAACCTGTCTTATTTCATGTATATTAACTACCATGTGTGAGTGACAGAGAGATAGACCTAAGAGATCAGGCTTTGAAAGAGCCTTAAAAACCCTTAGGTAGATGTGTGGTGTGGGAACTTCTTGTTTGTCTTTCCTCTAGTGGCAAATCTAGTTTGCAGGTTTCTGTGCCTGGTCATTTGTTTCCATTCCTGCACCTCAGGTTTCTGTAGTTGTAATGATGTAGCTGTTGATTGATTGTAGTATAAATTTGCTTGCTGAAAAGAACAAGGTGATCCCCTTTTAAGTGGTGAGTTTTCTTACTTGGATCTTTAGTTGTACTGAGAAACTAACAGGTGAGAGAAGCATGAATTTCTCCTTTTAAGGTAGACATGTAGTAACACCAAACAGTGTTGTTACTGAATGCTTGCTTATGCTCCTGTGCTGAAATGTGCCGCTGTCTTAATTATATGGGCATAGCTGTTTGTGAGACTTCACTGGAGAGCGGATGGCACTAAAGCCTGCAGTAGGAGGAAAGTTGTTTTTGCTGAAGAGGAAGAAGGTGGGAGTTTAAGCCTTAGCACTTCACAATGCACACAGTCCCCCAGTTTGGGGTTGGCAGAGTTCAGTCAGTGGTAGTAATGCACGTCGGACACAGGGGAGGAAGGAGGCAGTAATACTTATTTATGGTCAGACACTTTTACTGTAAAACCATGGCCTTGTTCAGCCTCTTCAAGTTTCATTCTGTATGTGTCATTTCCTTGCTTGCTCTTCAAAATATACCTTCAAGTAGCTGTCTTAATTTGTGAAAGCAGAATATAGACAGCTTTTTCTTTATGGAGTGCAACATCTATTATGATACACCTTTCTTTTCCTATTTATTTCCAGGCTGATCTTGGCCCTGATAAATACTTGTCTGACAAAGACTTACAGTATGCTGTGAAACTACTTTCTTCCTGTTCTGTGAGTATGACTTGGAGATGTTTAAATTGCGCCAGCACAGAAGTTCTTGTCAAGGACTAATCTTGCAAAAACACGTGTAGCTTTGCAGACAGTTTGTAATTTTAGAGTTGCTTTCATTTAAAGATGTATGAACCTTTCAATTACATTGCCCACACAGTATGAGGTAACATGTTCTCAGCACAGTTAATAATCCTACAGGATAATAATCCTGCAGGAGATTCAGAGTTGTGGTTTAATTGTATTTTTTTATTCTTGTGCAGTACTGTGAAATGATGAGCTTTTATTCCAGCTCCTCAACACTTTTAAGTGTCTAACTGTAATTGCTAACCCTTGGGCTGGGGGTACTCTCAGGCAGCAGTGGATAAGGCAGTGGAAAAAGTGTTGCTATTTCTTCAGCTCTTTGAACTTAATACAGGAGTATCTTAGTAGAGGTACCATAGGGGCTGTGCAATTTAGGCTCTGGTGCAATGCCGCATTATAAATCCAATAGGCATCTCTGAAAAACTGGTATTTAACTCCAGAAAGAATTTCTCTTTAAGGATGTTAAGCATGTGAGAGACCAGCTGAAAAGGGTGGAAAAGCTCTCTGCAGTCCTCAACAGAAGAGGCTGTAACTAGGCTTCTCAACCACCAAACCAGACTGAAACTGATGCTTTAAAATAAGACATGTACAAAGGCTCTTTTCCTAACTCGTAATTTCAGTTGATGTATGTATTGCATGTATAATTTATTTCCAGCTGTGCTGTCTCATTTGGTTTCACAAAATTGCAGGAAGTTGTTACGACAAAACTTTTCTGACAGCTGTTAGTGCTGAGTTTCCTTATGAGCCATAGTTGTATAAAACTGAATGATTTTATTAGCTTACCATGACTTAAATCTGCAGTAAACCTGCTCATGGAAAGTGCTGGATTCTTCATTCGTCTAAACTGCCAGTCTATTTTGGTAAAAAACATAGCGGATATTTTGTTTGTATGTTTTAATTTATGTGGAATTTGAACAAAGTCATTGTGAAGTTTTCTTTGCATTTACTCCAGGTTCAGATTAAATAACTTGAGCAAATATCACTGACAGAATCCATTTTATTGCTTTAAATATACAATTCAGGCAGATATTTTCTTACTTGTGAAGTGAAAATGAACTACAGAATGTGTCATCTAAAACTTACCTACAGTTTTTTCTTTTGGTAGCATCCCTATATTTACAAAGTCACTTTTGCCATTGCCAATGAATCTTCAGCTCTCGTTATTAGACCATTCAGTGAAAAAGGGACACTAAAGGACCTTATTTATAAGGTAATGTCTCCCCCCAGTCCCCAGCTCAAAGGGTAGAATGTTTGCTGGAATGACCACTGTCATTCTGTTAAGCAACTGTTTACCATCTATTGCTAAGCAAACTAAGACAATTACTGGCTTTTCTGGGCATGATACTTGATATGTGTGTTTCTTTTAAAGGCAAAGCCAAAAGACCCATTCCTGAAGAAGTATTGCAATCCTAAAAAAATTCAAGGTCTTGAACTTCAGCAGATAAAAACATATGGAAGGCAAATCCTAGAGGTATTTTGTTGCTTTTTTTTACCAGCCTTCATAAAGTTGTTTTTTGAGGTCAACTGGTTTAACTAGAAAAAGCAGACAAACCTGAGCACAAAAGCATTATTTCAGCAGCAGACTTCAAAGCTAAATGTAAATTGAGATTAGCTGCTGGGAGTTGAATTTAGATAGCTATGTGTGAGGTGATTTCTGACACTCCCCCCCCCCCCCCCCCCCCCCCCCAAAGGCAGGTGGTACATGTGGAGCTTAAGTGGGAGAGAGGTGATAATGTGGATTTTTCCTCGTGGAAGAAGGGGAAAGAAGTAATTCATAACCTGCAGAGCATGTGCCATAAATTCAATGTCATTAGTGTGTTGGGGTTTTTATTTCTTTTATTACAGCTGTAATATTCAGTAGAATTGTGAACTTTAGTTTCCAGATCTCTTTGGGAGGTGTCTATAAGCTTGCTTTGAGGATCAGCATCAAATGTTTGTGTTATGAGAATTGTTACCACTGAAATGGAAATGAATAGTCAGCTGAAGATGATGCAGATGGAAGATCAAGTTGAGCAATCATTTCCAATAGGAGCCTCATTTATTATGTATCTGCTTTTTGTATTGGAGTATGTAAGATCTAAAATCATCAGAGCATCTTGTGACAATGCTTCTGCATTGGGGTTTTTCAGGTATTAAAATTCTTGCATGAGAAAGGATTTCCTTATGGCCATCTTCACTCTGCCAATGTGATGTTGGATGGGGATACTTGCAAACTGCTGGATCTAGAAAATTCCTTGTTGGGACTTCCATCATTTTATCGATCATACTTTTCACAGTTTCGGAAAATTAATGTAAGATTCCATCAGTGAATTTAGCTGACTCTTATGCATCCCTTTATCCTCAACTTCTGTTTGTGGAGAACTGATTAGAATGAAAAAAAAAAAACCCTCTCTCAACCCCCTTTCTTTAATCTGAGCTTTTTCTCCATCAAATCCATTTTCTGCTTCCTCCATATCACTGGCTGTACAGAAGTTTTGTTGCAGCACACTGGAGTATGCCGAGGCCAAAGGTAAGCAGGTAGAAGGGGAGTGCAGGTGAGTGGTTTTGTGACAACAAGGCTGGCAGAAATAGAGGTAAACTGCTGTTGTTTTAAGATCTCTTTCCATCCTGATCTTGTATTTCATATGAATGTGTATACTGTGTACCACACATCTCTTTAACTGCAGGCTTGCAAAGCAAAATGTTACCTTCCTACAAAACCAGAACCCCAAATTTTACTCTTTTGCAGCAATACAATATTTTATCCAGCATCCTGTCTTCAAGGATGCCTTCAAGTGCTCATTGTAATAAATTCCATACAGCATCATGAGACAGCTGCTTGATGACCTTGCTAAACAAGTTTTACTGTGTTATCAAAGAAATGGTCAAAAGTTCATGTCAGTCCAAATCTGTTAGTGCTTTTCTAGGAAGAGGAGCCATTTCTCTTTAAATGTGATTCAGAAATCTCAGAGATATTCTGTCTGGGAGCTTAGCATGTATGTACAGCTTGGGCAAACCTAAGGAGGAGTGAAAGAGGCTCTCCTAGATTGGTTTGGTATGCATTTTTGCTGTCTTTTTATCCACCTCCCTGTAAAGTGACAGCTAGTCTTACTATGAATCTCATTCTTTGCAGTTTGACTTAGCTGGGAAAACATGCTTGGTTGTGTTTCCTGTCAATGTATGGCTTCTAAAATGCTGTGAATTAAAAGAGTTTATTACTTTACACATTTTTACAGAACATGACTACACTACTACCCATTTGTATCATCACATACAGAGAATCAGCAAGAGCTGCTTTAGCTTGAGGTTTGAAGACTTCATTTGAGCTAAAGTAATGCAGGGAAGTGGTTGTGGTGAGGAACTCTCATAATGGTTCCTCTTTTCTATCTTCAAATGCAAGAGAACTCTTTTTCTTTAATGGGTTATCAATGCATGTTTTCAAACCAGTTGTGAAAATCTGATTAGTTCTAGCAAATTGTGTTACTTTGTTCCTCTGCAGACTTTAGAAGGTGTTGATGTACATTGCTTTGGACACTTACTGTTTGAAATGACATACGGAAGACCCCCGGATATGATTCCAGTAGAGAGCTTCCCTCCTGCACCATCAGTGTTTGTTGGTTAGTATACAGATGAGAACATGTCAGTCTCAGCTTCCTGGCTACTCTTACCTTTTACCTAAGATGAAATGCTGTGAAATAGCAGCCTAAGATCTTTACAGCATGTGACCAGAAAGAATTATTAATTTGTAAAACTGGTGTGTTCATCCTGAAATATATGTAGCATATAAATATATATATATATATTTAAACTGAGTAATAAAGCAGTTGTAGTAAGTAATTAGATGTCTGGATTCTCTTGCCTCATGTATAACATTCTTGAGAAGTTTCTATGTGTAATAGTAACATTACAATAGAAACCACATGGCACAGAGCTTCATCACTGCTCAGTTGTTGCATTACTTAGGGGAACATCTCACAGCAGTGCCAGATGTTTATTCTAAATCATTTGCTATCCTGCTGTGCAAAAATGTGTTAATTCTTATTCTTTCTTTGGTAGTGTCTGTGTTGGAATCCATTCTGACCTGTGAAGCTATGAAGAATGGCATGCCAACTGTCTCACGGCTCTTACAGATGCCGTAAGTCTTGTTTGACTTGTTTTATGCTCGTAGCAATGTTTTAAATTGTATTAGGAGGAAGTTTCTTGCTCTTGCTCCTTTTTGAAAAGATGTCTTCCTTATCCTGAGCATTGTATGGTGACTCCCAAATGAAGCTTTAAAAGTGATAGGCTTTGTAGAACCCATCCCTTCTGAATGTGATCAATGCTCATTTAACATTTCATTGTCTCTTGGTGTGCTGGAGCTGTTGTGAACGCACTTTATTTAGCATGGTGCTGTGGTTTAAATTGATGCAGCTATTAAAGCAGTGCAAGTGCGATTAAGGTCATGTACAGATATTTTTAAAGCATTTAGAGTAAGGAGTCTTTTTGCATGTCCCCTTCAGACCTACTTCAGTAGATTTTGCTATCAGTTTACTTATGACTAGCAAAATAGATCCCTTGCTTTGTTCAGCAGTGATATTTAGACTGAGTTTGGGTATGAAATGTTGTGTGGAATTTCTGGCTGGTGTCTTGCAGGACTGGCTTAGGGGTTCTCTGAAGTACAGACAGAGTAAGTGTCCTTGCAGGCAGTCCTGGTGATGCAGTGAAGTAGTAAGAGCAGGTATGGGGCAAGACTAGGATGCAGAGAGGGAGCAGTATCAGTGCATGCCTATGCTGGAGATCATACCTGACTGCAGCGCCACCCTGCCTGCAATTAGGACACAACTGTCTGCTGTCACTGTGCTGCAACATGTCACCAGCATGCTGAGCATAGAACTAGTTCCTGGTGGGGAGCTTCTTTTATATTTTCTTAATATAAGGTGCCAGAGTCATGACCTTAATAAAGGACAGATTGCCCATACCTAAATCTATGTACTGTGTGTACACATAGTGTACAGATTGCAGTACATTTAGAGCAGTACGTTTAGAGCATTCATATTTCCTGGTTGGGAAGAGTGCAGGCTTATCTCAGTTTTTTCTGCTCCTGCCTTCCTCTGCCCTTAAATGAGCTGGGAGGTATAGAGAAGAATGTAAGCAGACAAGGAATAGTATGAGAAAACTCTGTGAATACTGGAATATGCAGGTTTTAAAAGATGTTGAATACTCCATGCCCAGCTGTATCTGATATGTAGGATATCATACTACATTCCTTTCATACCAGTACCTTTCACGAAAGTGCTCTACATACATGTGCAATGCAATTGATGTAATTTAAAATAAATAAAGTAATTTAAATATTTGTTAAGCTTTGCTATTTATTATAACCATATAAACTATGTGCTTTGATTAATTTTGCAAGTATATGTAAGGGTCAGAAAAATGACCTGTAAACAAGGGTGAACTCTGGTGGTAGTTTTCAAAAGTCATTTAAAATCAGCTTTATTTCTGAGTTTTTAATGGAATACTACTCTTATAATCTTGATTCTAGACTTGAATTTGTTTTCTCTAGGCTAGGCCTGTGATAATTTTCCATAGTGAACAGCAGCAAAAGATCCTGAAACAGTTACCTCAGAGCCAGGCTTGAGATCTCTTGCTGGGACAGTTTTCTAGTATGTTCTCCAGGGCAAAGTATCTGGACTAACCAGTTTATTTTCAGACTACCATTGCCCTCTAGTGTCGTTGTTTTGGATGGAGAAGGATTAATCATTTCTGGTGTTCCTGCTGATACCATACAGGGGAGAATCAGAATACTTGCTTTAGTTGCTTTGCCAAAGTACAGGCAAGAATGTTACGTTCGCTCATTGGTCTTTCACGTGGTTCTTGTTAATGCTAAAATGGTAAGCATGCTAACAGAGTTTTCTTTAAAAGAGCAATTATTTTCTTTAGGTGAAATTTAAAATGAAGTCCCAATCAATCTTTTGTCATTATAGAATCCATATATTTTAAGGAAGAGGCATTCTATTTTGGGGAAACCCTTTTCTGCCATTGATAATTGTACCAGTTCTATCAGCTTTTAGACTATTATACACAGTCTTGCTTACTCTGCCATCAGTAGTGGCTACATTCTGAGGGTTGGATGATGCTTATTTTACAGCAGTGCTTGGAAAATAAAAAGCAGTACATAAAAACCTGTGGGAAAACAAAAAAAAAACCCCAAACAAAACAAACCCAGCAGTGACCTGGGGATGAGGACAGAGAAGAAAAAGGAGAAAGAGGGAGTTAAGCGAATAGTACCAGTAGTATTCTTGCTGTTGTTCTGCCTCTTTCTTAGGAATAATATTCCTTTTTTCTAATTTTTTTTTCTTTTTCATCTCCTTACAGATTATTCAGTGATGTCCTGCTAACAAACTCTGAGAAACCGCAGTTTAAGGTAAAGATGAACATTGACTTACTGATGTTTGTGGAACTGCCAGGCTGTGGGTAGCTGCACGTTAATTGACAGATAGGATAGAGGAGAGCTGGCTTTGTGGTGAATGCCATCAGTATTTGGATTCCTTGGCTGAATTGTGCCCAAGAACATTATTTGACCCCTTAGAAGAGGGGCATGGTGTGGCCCAAGAGTGTTCAAGTGCATTTTCTGTGCTGGAGCATTCCCAGTGCACTTGTCCTGGAGGGCATGTGCTGTGTGTCTTGTGTTGGCAGCCTCACGGCATTTTGAAGATGTGACTGGAGTATCAAAAAAGAATAATAGAATTCCAGACTTGTTTGGGTTGGAAGAGACTTTAAAGCTCATCCAGTTCCAACCCCCTGGCACAGGCAGGGACACCTTCCACTAGAGCAGCTTGCTCCAAGCCCTGTGTCCACCCTGGCCTTGAACACTGCCAGGGATGAGGCAGCCACAGCTTCTCTAGGCATCCTGTGCCAGTGCCTCAGCACCCTCACAGGGAAGAACTTTTGCCTAAGAGCTCATCTCAGTCTCCCCTCTGTCAGGTTGGGGATATCCTGTCTGTAAATAGGTAGCTGTCCCTGCCATCACAGTATCCCTTCAATGATTTGTTGTTTCTTTGTCCCTGCAGTTAGATATATAGCTAGATTTGGAGTGGAAAACATGTGTCTAGAGTCTTCTTTTCCCCTTCAGTAAGGGAATAGTGTCAGAAGTTGGGGCATAATGTTTTATGCTGTGACTTTTTTTTCCCCATTCTGCATTAGGTCCCTACTAAGCTAAAAGAAGCATTGAAAACTTCCAAGGAATGTATAGAAAAGCGACTAACAGAAGAGCAGAAATTGGTAACGTCTGCATTTCTTTATTTCCTACATACATTCCATTTCCTCTTACCGCTTTTACACAGGGAAAGTGAGATTTTACTCAGAAGTGATTTTGAGTAATAAAAGCTTTCAGTGACAGATTGGCTTTCCCAAAAATGCAGTATCAGGAGGTGTAGAACAGCTGTTGACTGTGTGGCATTTCACTGTTTTAAGCGATGCAGCTTTACAGACAATGCCTCCTAAGTTAAGGGATCATTTTAACTTAAGTGTGAGGCTTCATCCTCTACCAGCAACAGTAAAGATAAAAAACTAACAATGAAAAAAGAACTAAATATGCAGAGTGGCTGCAGGGTGTTTTTTTGTGCTCCAAACATGTGCCTTGTTTGAGAACATTTAAGATCTTAACACAGTGTTTTCCTGGTTTGCCCTTCATTTTGAAGTTTCACCAGCACAGAAGGCTGACGAGAGCTCAATCTCATCATGGCTCTGAAGAAGAAAAAAAGAAAAGGAAGATCTTAGCGCGGAAAGTAAGCAATATTTAATTAGGTTTCTCACACAGAAAAAGATGTGAATATATATACATTTAATGTTTAGCAAGCATAACCACTGGTATGCTGCTCTGTTGTGTCCTGTGTTTTTCTGTGTTACTTCCTGATTCTTTTCACTTCTGTAGCTAGGCAGTGGACTTAAGAAGTCTAAGGTACAATAGTAGCTGACTTGTGTATTGATTTAATCTATTTGAAGTGGCTGTATGAAATCAGTTTAGTGAAGAACAATAACGTGCTGCTTCCTGCTGCCAGTGAGGATATTGGAGCCTTTTCAGTCTGCTCCTGCAGCACGCTGCCTGTGTTTCCCTTCCTTTTTGGTGGATCAGTTTTCTGCCTCTCCTTTGTGGTCAGAGGGCACTGGATTGCCTGGTTGCTTGCCTGGAGATATTTAAGTGCAGAACAGCTTTATTGTTGCATGGGAGCATGTGTTGGGGATGGGTAGAGATATGTCGGCCATTAGTAAACCTTGTGTGATACAGTGGATGCCTATTACAAATCTGTGTGTCTGCTCAATCTTATGGAAAGCAATTTATTCATTGCAATCTTCTGTTTCTTCTGCTCCATTTTGAAGAAGTCAAAACGCTCTGCCTATGAAAG
The DNA here is from genome assembly GCF_028554395.1 of Pezoporus wallicus. Taxonomy (NCBI): domain Eukaryota; kingdom Metazoa; phylum Chordata; class Aves; order Psittaciformes; family Psittacidae; genus Pezoporus; species Pezoporus wallicus. Next base: position 84,870 of record NW_026635930.1, on the reverse strand, counting down.
TGGGGAAGAACACTCAGCAAAATACAGCAACTCAAATAACTCAGGTAACTACAGAGAGAAGAGCTTGCTTCTACACAGCTATGGCAATGTGTTTGTTGTTGCTGTCGTTTTTCTGGCTTAAAAGATCCAGGGTCACCATCAGTTCACACATTAATATTGGACTACCAAAGCCTGATACCACTCATTTGGGTGTTTAATAATAGATAAATTGATGATTTATCTATTATAAAACTATTATCTATTATTAATATATTGTCAGTGTTAGACTTTTTAGCTGCCTAATTTCAAGCAATGTATCTTCTGTTCTGTGCCTTGTACCTCAAAAAAAAGATCAGTCTGTAAGTTCTGTTTGATATTTGAGTGTAATAATAATAAGATCCAGTATTTGGACCATTTAATAATGCAGCCTTTGGGGATAAACTGTATTTCCAACTCAAACCATGCTATAATTCTGTAATAAGGTGTTAAGATGAATAAGAAAATTATCTGTTCAATTGCTGCTTCAGCGCCCCATTCTAAAACAGCAGAGCCTTTGACAGGTCTTCCTTTAAAAGGAATGGTCAGTACTACTGAACACTGACTTGGCTAAAAAGTGTCCAAAGCAGCCTACTGTTCAAAAGTCAGTTACCAGAGTAAGTTGCGGAGTGCAACAACTGACTGAAAATCATCTCTTAGAAGGAGAAATGGGCTGCCATCCATGCAGTGGCACAGCTCTTAAGGAGAATAGAATTTGAACACTGAAATCCAACAGCCTAAACGACAGAAAAGAGATATTTCCCATTGAGGAGTACTATTAAGTATGCTTCTATGTGTTTGGACCTCCTTTGGTAGCGTGTATTGTAAAGCCTCTGTGTTCAGATTGGGTCTGAGTGATACGGTTCCTTTGAATGGGGATCCTTCCCAAGATTTCATTGGAAGCAGGACTGGATCTTCCCTCAATAAAACTGGCCTGTTTCCAACAATGTGCCTTGCTGACTGTTGAATTTTAATGGCACAGCTTTAGTTACTGTTGTTTTATTTAGCAGGCTCTGGGGCGAGTTCCCCATTAACATCTCCATCATCCCCCACTCCGCCCTCCACAGCAGGTAAGGTCAAGACTCATTACAGTCTCTCTTTTTGGTTTTCTATTTGCCCCCTGCCCCTCATCTGTGGGTGTTACTTCCAAGGATGGTTGATTGAGGGATGGTGGTTTTCAAAGATGGAATACAGAGATGACATTTATCTTATGTCAGCTAGAGCGTGGGCGTGTTTCCTCTTTTGAGGGCCACAGAGAGCCTTTTAATTCTGTTACTTTTCCTTGAATGACCTTTCTTGAGATATACATGGTACGATTTAACCCACAGAGTGTAAGTCTCTATTACACAAGGCCTACTGACATTGCCACTTTCCAGTCCTTTCTGGGCCTCCTGTTGCAGTATGCATTTGTTCTGATGTTAATGCTCTGTTGCCTCTGAAATACTGTTTGTTAATCCCTTCTTTCTGTGTATTGTCTCTTTACATCTCTACTGCTGTCATGTAGTTTTAGGATTTTTGGGTGTGACAAATTCAGTGGCTTAGGCTGCATAAATCTCACATTTTTGCTGCAGCCCATTGATAACACCAGTACAACTGGTAGAAAGAAGTTAAAGACTGATTTGGGTTAAAAATAACATCTTTATTATTTGTGGCCAGTTCTGTTTTCCAGTTTGCTGGGTAGCTGTGCAGACAGTTTTGCTCATGTTTAGGACAAGCGGTGGGAAGTGGCGAAGAATCTGCTTGAGTGGGCAGTATAAATGCTCATGAAAAACTGATTACAAATCTGAATATGGAGTGACAGTGCATGTGCTTCAGTCTGAAAAGCTAGAAGAGGAGCACTGGCAAACAGTAACAGCAAAATGTGTGAATGGAATACATTTCTAGAAGGGAAGCAGTCCATAGCATTGCCCTCATCTAACTCATGCCATAGGATTTCTACTTCCAAGAACAGCACAACTCCTTAACTAAAGTGCTGCAATCAAATTTGTGTTTGCTGTGGATGGTCTTTCAAAGGACACTGCAGCCTGTGTGATGTAATTCAAATCAGTCATGCTGAAATGCAGATGAGTCATTTCTCCTTCATGCTGAGGGTATGCTGAAGTGTAGGTTTTATGAACTGACTTCTTCTCGTTAGTCTAAACAAGATAATTACAGTTATTGTGTTGTACAATAACAGTGCTATTCTCTGCGTGTCCTGCCTCTTGACTGGAGGGTTTATTTCAAGTTCTGTGTGCTTTAATAAGGAAAGTAGCTGAAAATGCAAAAGAAAACCTCCTGCCTCCAAAATGGACAGATGCTTAGAAAATTTCCTGCAATAAACCAACCTTTTAGTTATGTTCTAACCTGAACCTGTTGGAATTTGGTTAAAAGCTTTTTCAAGTTGTGAGCGTGTGGTGCAGGTTTATGTGAGATATGGCTCAAGTGACTAAAAAATGGCTCAACTTTGTGCTCAAAATTTAGCTCTGTTGTTCAAAGTCATGGTGATCTGTGGTGACCAGCTCTGTTTGACATGGTGCATGTGGCCTTCGCTCAGATCTGAAGGTGCTTTAATGTGCTGATGGCTTTGATTTTTTTGACTGGGTGTAAGGGCAAGTGTTACAATTTCAGGCATGGGTTTGTGAGTAGAATTCTTAGAAGAAACTTTAGATACTAGTTCTGAGAGAAAAGCTAGTGTGACTCATTTTTGTCACTGGGAATGTTGTAGTTTTAGCTAGTCTAAGCAAGTATGCTGTTACTGACTTGAAAGGCACACTCGCCTGATGGTAGGACTTTCTTTGTAGCAAGTGATGTGTCTATTGCTTGTATCTCTTCCAGTTTCCGTGTTCTTACTAAGGATATTTACCTCTAAACTTGCTTGTGGTGTGATGACTCTCAAAAGGGGAATAAGGCTTTCAGTCTGGCTTTGTGGTTGTGTTAGAATCATGGCATCTCAAAGCATCTTGCAGATAAAATGCCATGTACTGTTGGGTACATGAAACATCCCATGTTTCTGACATTCTCCCTTGAATGTTGATTGTTTTTTTCTCCACTTGCAGAATTCTTTGCTTCCTTGAAAATTGGTTATTTTCCGTTGTGGCTGTGAGCTGTGGCTGGGATCAGAAGGGATGCAAAGCACTGTGGTGTGGGTTATTTAAAACTTCAGTGCATCTCCTCTAAATCCAATGAGCCCATAAGAGACCAGTGAGCTCTCTTACAACAGAGAAAAGTTTGGAGGGTGCCATTTTTGCTTCCCTGGGCTTCCCTTTGGGAGTAAAGTGAAAGACTTGTACTTAGGTATTTTTTCCTGTGCCACTTGTTCTGAGTCCTTCAGTCTGACGTATATTCATATACACCCATAGGGTGCATCTTTTCTGCCCTTCACATTAACGTAAGACGATTTGAGTTCTTTAGTACATGCTCTTCCTGAGTGTCTGTAACCCATGCAGCATAAGTGTAAATACAGGTGTTAATACAACAGGAAGTTCCTTGAACTGAATGGATTTTGTCTTCTGTGGCTTATCTGCCAGCAGATTTCTTGCTAAATCTCTCTTAAATGCACTGTAAATTCCTGTAAAGCTGGAATTACCGCACGTACAACTGAAAGCATGTGTGTTGTGTTTGTTCATCAAGTATAACAAAGCTTTCAGCACGGAAAATTATGGTTGGTTATTCAGAATCATTACTGCATATGTACCATTTAGTAATCAATCTGTAATCCTCATAGTTGTTAATGAATAAGAACGTACTTTTTTTTTTGTACTAACTTTGCAGCTGTCAGTATCTGTATTTCTCACTTTGACATGGGAACCAGGTGATTAACTTGTGTCCTCTCTCTTTTTCTGCTGTCTTCAATAGAGCATGCATCATTTTGAACGTGAATTTTCGGAAAAGTAAGCTAATGCTGATTTCTCTCTTTAAAGATGCTCTGTTTCTGTATGGGAAAGTTGAATGCAAAACTTGAACTTGGGAGGGATTAGAAGAAAAGGATCTAAATATTCTGATGGATTACTTTAATGAAATACAGCATCTTTAAAAACTCTCTCACTAAAAAGATTTTCTTGCACCCCATTCTCAGTCAAGTGTTTAATGCTGCTTGCACAATTACTGTCACTTTAAATTCATAATTAAGTTTTTCTTTCAATTCAGGCATCAAGTTTACAGCATCTGATTTACTTCCTATTCCTTTTAACACACTCTTTTAACAAAAATGTCCCTGTAAAAAACCTTTGGTAAGTTCTTGTTTGAGTGTTTTATTCTTACAACTGCATGAATGAGTAAAATGTGTGTTTGCAGACAACTTCTTTCAACGTGTATCAGAAAGGTGTAGTGATAACTGAGCACTTGTCTCAAATACGAGGTTTTTTTTCCTAGTATATAGAAAAATATTCACTGCTGGGCAGAACAGTTTAACCTGTAAATGTAATTTCATCTGAGAACTAAGATTTCCTTTGCCACATTCATGTCTAGAAGGAAAGGACAGATTGGTTTTGATGGACTAACTGAAATGAATGGATTTAAGATTTCCAGAATCATGCTCTTAATAGGTTCAATATGTAATGCTCATAAGTAATGCTCATAGCTAGTCAGATACCATTCTAAAACCTGTGTGTATTTATGTTTTAAGGCAGATCTCAGGTGTAGCTCAGGTGTAAGAGTATCATTGTCTGTAATTAGTCTCCCAAGAGCTTAACTGTGTGATGAGGAATTTAACCATTTTCCAGCAGGCAAGGTGGCCTCTCCCCCTACTTCTGTTTTTTCTATCCTCATTGTAAAATAACCAGACCAAAATTTGAATGTAACACATGGAATGTTGGCCTAATAATACTTAGTGATCCAAGCACTTTGTGGCTTTTTTATCCCCCTCTCTGTCACAGTATTTTACTGCATCTGTTACCAATGTGTTCCATACAGACCCCTAGCCACTTTTCAGGGTCATTCCCTATTGTATCTTGTCCAGCTACTTGCATAGCCTCTTCAACCTCACCCTGCAATCCCAGCCAGAAATCTTGTCTTTGTTCTTTGAAGTTCTTGCATCATTTGGAGCTGCTTCATCTATGATGAGCTGGTCTTGGCTGTTTTACAGCAGTTCATCTGATCAGTTTGGTGCTAGCATTGCAACGCCAGTCCTACAGCATTCTGCTTTGACTACTTTAACTACTTTAAGTTGAACTGTTCTTGTTCTTCCTTTGGCAAAGTGTCACATTTTGCTTTGCTGTGCTTTGCTGACACACTCTACACACATGAGAAACAGGAGAACTCTGACCTACAGGATGGTTTTCCAGTGTTTCTAATAATAAACTGACCTATGTATTTGGCTGGTGTAAAAAGTGGAGTTAGGTAAGTTTGATGGCCCCAGAGCATCAATGTACGATTTATTTCAGTCTATGCTAACATTGTGTAATGTTTTGATTACTGAAGAAAGCAATTGATCCACATGCAACAGGCATGTTAAATTGTGTCAGTTGATCTCTGATGTCTCTACTAGGACTTGAGAATTTCCTCTGGAAAGGAGGACAATGAAGACAAACCCAATACGTACTTCCATGTTGTGTTGTCACAGGAGGTTTTCATGACAATGAGAATTTCTCCTGAAGAGTGGGAAGTGCTACAGTCACAGCATATATCAATGTACACTGGCAAAATGGGATGCTTTGTGTTAATACTTTGCATTTTGAGCTTGCTCCCATATGGGAAAAGTCTTTATCAAAGACTGGTGCAAACAGAAATTGAGGGAGCTTTGAGTTACGACTTTCATCTAGTATAAATGCTTTTTCTTTTAATTACAGAAGTTACTTTTTTTCCTATTACTTGTTGGTCTGAGAGCAAGTGTTAGTGAGGAATTGAGAACTTTGCTCTGTTTTTATTTTCTGTGGCTGAGCTTTATCGTTCATCAAATACCTCTTGAGTCCGTGTGCCATAATGTTAACTGCTTGTTACTTCCTTACTTCATAGCAAGCAGTTGTACTTCAGTAACGTCTCTCTTGGTCTCTTGGTTGGCCTCATGTTGTTCTTGTTTGTTGTCCTTCAGTATCACAGCTGTTGTCAGCTGTGTATTCCTGTTTGTAGGTTAGTTACCAGAAGCGAGTGTTAGACTATAGGTGACATTTGTGTCTCCTACTATGGAATAACTGATGATCTAGATGATGCAGTTAGTTCAACAGTGAATTTAAAGGTGTTAATCATATGCCCCCACTCATTCCAGAATATTACAAGAAAGGTCCATCATTCCCCATAGAGTGGGTGATGGGCTGCAAATGCCACGTTCACATGGATGTCTTGTGGAATGGCACATGGTCACCTCTAAAGCCCTTTGTTCTTGGTCCTACCCAGATCTTTGATTATACATGTGTACAAATAATGGTGCAACATGTAGCAGCAGAGTTGCACAAGAGCAGGGACAAATAAGGTCACCTGCCTGGATCTGACCTGCCAGAAGCACCTCCATGCAGGCCCTCACTGCTGGGCTGGCTACCTGTGTGCACCAGGGAGCTGGGATATGAGGCTGGGGCAAGATGAGCAGCATGAGATGGATGTGACTCAGAAAGCAAGGGTGACTTGTGGGAACACAGAGGCAGGCAAGGGGTGTGAGTGGCAGATAGTTGTGATTCATTCAGCCTGTGAAACAAGCATTTGTTACAACACGTTTTGAGAGTCAGTACTGTGGAAGCGTAAATCACTTCCAGAAAACTCTATCTGCAGTTAGTATTGTAAAATTGGAGTATAATTCAACCAAGCAGTCATGTAAGTAAGAGCAGAGTGAGATTTACTTCCAGTCTTTGTTACTATTCATGACCCAAAGATCAAACTGCTTCACTGAGGACAAGCAAGACAAACTGAAGCTGAGAAGTCCTGTTAAGTGATCTCATGTTTGAGTCATGTTTTGCATCCCCAAGTTCTGAGGTTCTTCAGGCTTCCTTTTAGAGGCGTCTCAGATTACATAACCCACCCGCAGATAGAGGGATTTGATCACTTTGGCATTTTTCATGTTCTGTTCTTCACACTCCATTGGTATTTAAAGGATGACGTGACTAGAGCAGGACTGACCAAGTGCAGCTCAGCAGCTGCAGTGCTCTGTGGCAGGACCTCCTTGGCATACTCAAACTACATCTTCTCTCCTCAACAGGAGCATCATCGATACCCCCAGCACCGCCACCACCGCCACTGTCACCAGCAGCTCCTCCTCCTCCGAGTACAGAGGTACCAATGCAGCCAAGCCCAAGGCCTGATGTCAGCACAAGCCGAGGAGCCTTACTCAGCTCCATTCAGAACTTTCAGAAAGGAACTCTGAAGAAAACACAGACCTGCGACTACAGCGCTCCCAGGATCAGCTGAGGCTGCTGGACACATCAGGATTGAATTCCCTCTCCCTCTCCTGTGCTGTCTTGGAACAAGACCCTCCTGACCAGTGACTGATCCACCAGTGCGTTGTCACACTGTAGCTCTGTTTACCCTGTTTCAGCTTTCCTTGAGTAGCAGCACTGCCCTGGCTGAATCGCGTTGCCACGTTGCAATAAGCACTCTCCATTCTTCACTTGGTTTCAAGAACATTAGTCTCTAGCTACAGGTTCAGGAGCGCAGCAACTTCTATACAGCTGAATAAAAAATTGACACTTGCCATGATCATGGTAAATTAATGCATTTTTCCCAAGCTCTGTTCCACCCCTTTTTCCATACTACAGGTCTGTAGTTTTAGCCTGCTCAGATTTTCAGCTCCTTTCATGCACTTTTAACTCATCTTAATTCTTGCTGCATTGAATCAGCAAGTTTTGTTTTAGATAATCCACCCCCCCAATCCTTGAATCATACTGCACAGGTGAGGGAACTGGAGAATTACATCCTATTCCCACCCTCGTTGCTGGTGGAGTAAAAATGCTGTCTCATTAAACTTGTTTAAATGGCCATCCTACCTGTAACTCTAAGGGGAAGTGTTTTTAAATGAGGAAATGAGTTGAAAGGGGAGTTAACAGGGCACCGGGATATTATTCTTGATTTAGTTACATGCAAAGTTACTTCCAAGTTAATTCTAGAGCTTAAACTTTATTGAAAGAACCTTTTTTTTTTGATTTAAAACCTTAAACAAATTGCACTTTAAAGGATTAAAGATAATCCATTTTTTTAAATTCAAGTACATCCGTGTTTGTTACTATGCAGAGAATGTCTGTACAAAGTTTCATGCAACCTGTGATATCCAGTAATTTTTATTAAAATATTAATGGAATTCCTCCAGCAGTGTAGTGGTGGGTATGTTCACCCAGGATTGCACCTGAAGCCAGACTTCCTAAGAACCTAACAGCAGTTCTGCAAAAGGGAATACCCTGAAAGGTATTCCTGGCCCTTCATGGAAACAGGATCCGAGTTGTTCTGCTCCTGACAGAGGTAAGTAGGTCTCCTCTCCAGCAGTTCACTGGAAAGCCACCAGTGTTTGGGGCAAGCCAGGCTGATACAGGCAGCTCTCACTCTGTACCAGAAGCTACTGAACAAATCCCAGCAGAGCCCTCCCTGGACTGAACCCCGGTGTGCAGCCATCTACTGAAAGGCTGCTGCCACTTCCCCAGCTCTCCAAACATCATCTACACAACTGCTGCTTCAGAACTCAGTGAGTCTGAGTAAAATAGCTTATTTTGCACTGTAAGAACTACAGTTTGAGCATGCTGTTGTTAGCCCATGTGACACAAAGCATTTTTATCACTTAATGTGGCTGTTAGTAAAGAAAAATTGTGTAGCGTTTCCCATCACATACTGAAGAGAATTTTTATTAAATAAAGCTCTTGTGCAGAAGCTTTCCTGCATAAGCAGAGTGCTCAGAGTGCAGGGCCAAAGCCCCTCTGTACAAACAGCAGCACTTAACTGCTGAACTGCCAAGTGAGTTTTCACTCAGGCCTGTTTGATCCTTCACCTTTAATAAGCCTTGTGACCTGGGCTCCTAGGGAGCCACAGCATTCCAGGGCTCGCACTGGGGCCTCCCATTGCTCACTACAGTTCTTCCTTGAACCACCACTAAAGCCAGTTAACGCAGCTGGTCTGGTAATTAATTACAAGATAAGCAGAAATGGAGGATTTTTTCCTCACTCCAAGTTTACAACAGGATTTCTCCACATACAGTAGCACTAATCCACCCGTACTGTTGAACAAACAAGCATGGCCACACTGTTACTTACATGACATGTGGCTTAGAGGGTGACCCGGTATAAACATCCTGGGAGGTCCCCAGTACTTTCCCCACTATACAAAAGTTCATATAACTATACAACAGAAGTTATGCATACAACTTGCCCAACAACATAAACACTTCATAAAGCAGAACTTTAAAGCATGTATTTACAAATTAGATGTTCAGTACTTTCTTCACTGCAAATATTATGTCCTTCACTTGAGGCATGCTGTTATCTTCTAAGTTTTTTGCATAGGGCATAGGAACATCTGTACTGGTAACACGCACAGCTGGAGCATCCAGGTAGTTAAAGGCAGGTCCTGAAACAAGAGAGATGTCAGGTTGCTACACACGATGCTTTTCTCTCAATTCAATTTCTAAACCTTAATCTGATGAAACAATCCTGTTCCTGTAGCTCGAATATTCCAGAGAAAGCTGTTCTTGCTTATCTTCATGCACTATGGTTCAGACAAAACAATTCTATCCTGCTTCTCTCACAGTCAAGTTCCTGGGATAAGGACTACTTCCAATGAAGATGAGCTGGATCCACCCTGTGAAAATCTCTGGAGCAAGACATCTAGGCTCAAGCTCCTCAGATCTAGAATCCTAACTTTGTATTCATCTGGCTTTATCAAGAAGTCATCAGGATTTAGACTACAGACTGTGACCAACACATGTAACAGCAAAACTCATACCCTCCATGATCCTGGCACAGATTTCAGCTCCTACTCCAAATTGTGGCCAACCTCCTTCTACAGTTATTAGATGGTTTGTCTTCACAATGCTGGCTTCCACTGCTTCGATATCCATTGGTCGGATGGTACGCATGTTTATAACCTGGGGAGAAAGACTCTGAGTTCTGCTATGATCTAAGCCTGTCAGTTACTACTTAATAAAAGGATTACAGTGTCCTTTAGCACTTTCATCTATTCTCACTGAAGACAAGACCTAACATGAATAACATTTCTAACTTTTTATTCTGGCAGAGACTCTGAGGAACAGTTTCTGATGACTCCTGGAAAATCCTTGATAGGTGAGTCTTGCTATATCAAGATCCAACCATACTAACACACACTGTCATTGTTCTGGTTCCCATACAGCTGGGTCACTCTCAAAATCATCAGTAGTTCTGCCTTGTGTGATGAAAAGGTCAGATGCAGAACCATGAAATGCCCATGGTGTTAAGGCACTTAAAAGATTTTTTTCCGCACTTCAGGAAGAGAGAAAAGCAACAGAAATCTCACCCACCTCACACTCTACACCTTCTTTGGCAAGTACAGAAGCTGCTTCCATACAGTGTCCAACAAGTCTTGAGTGTGACACTAATGTAATATGAGTTCCTAAAACAGAAACAAGGGTTAAAAAATAACCCCTTAAAAAGCTCTTTTTCTAGACCTCAAGCTCCTTTCAAGGTAAAGTTAGGCGTTCCTTGGAAATTTAAGTTCCTTAGGTTTATTTAAAATCCTCACTATTCTGTGCCCATACACAGCATAAAGAATGGCAACAGCAGGACTCTACTAAAACACGTATTTTATCCTTTAATTCAGGGAACTGGAGAGACTACTTAATAGTTTTCAGATTCTCCTTTTCAAACATTCATATAATTCAGTGGTAAACGATGAACAAAGTGACAGAAACGCTACAATGATCTCTTTGCATTCTTGACAAAAATTACATACTAAGGTGAGGACAAGACGCTTTTCAGCCATCATGGAACAAATCCTTTGGAAGGTTACAGTTTTAGGTAAAATACAGAGAATAAGGTGATCTTTCTTTATATGGGCAACATACAATAAAGCACTCTACTGGATAAAGTAATATTTCAACACTTAACATTTGAAATACTTCTCTCTCATAAAAACTGTATTCTGAATAGCTATGAGGTTAAAAAAGGTCCCCAGGCAGTTCAGTTAACAAGGAAATAAACTATTCTCAGCTTACCTTGCCTTTCTATTTTAGCTTTTCCAATTGGAATAACGAAGTCCTTTGACTGTGCCTGCTCAGACAGTTCAAAAGGAACACCATACAGCAACTCATTTTCCAGCATCACAACTAGAAGAAAACATATTTGGATTAATGTATATGTCTGCAGGCACGGGACTGTCCTGACACTAACAGTACTGCAGCAGACTCACTCACTGTGCTAAACCCATTGGGCAAGAAGGACTTGAGCATGTTTGCAGAAGCAATTAAAATAAATCACAGTCTTTACTTCATAGAATCACAGACTGGTTTGGGCTGTAAGGACCTTAAAGCACATCCAGTTCCAACCCCCCACCATAGGCAGGTTGCTCCAAGCCCCATTCAACCTGGCCTTGAACACTGCCAGGGATGGACCAGCCGCAACCTCTCTGGGCACCCTGTGCCAGCGCCTCAGCACCCTCACAGGGAGGCACATCTGCCTAAGAGCTCATCTCAGCCCAGTTAAAGCCATTCCCCTTATCCAAAGTCCCTCTCCAGGTTTCTTGTAGTAGGCTGATTTTAAAAAATTGTCTACAATGAGATCAGGTGTTTAACTTTGGTACATGATGGCAGAATCACCCATTTTAGAAAGGTCTTACATTTTGCATGTATGTTTGTGAAAAATAAAGATGGAGGTTGCCCTGCTTTTAATGACATTCTGAATTTATCATCTGAATTTCATTATCTATAAAAATTACTTATATGGACACTGTGTAAGCAGGAATTCCTCCCGATTTATCCTTTTTAACCCCCTTTACAATAGGTTCATAAATGTTTCTAACCTTCCTGACTGGTACCAAACCAGCACTAAAGATACAGAGCTGTGACAACAGCACAAAGCTAATCTACTGCTAATAAAGGAAGTGACTGTTAGGAAAATAATAAATACTTCTGTGCCTTTCTAAGTACCCTGAACCTGAGTGGTTTAGGGTTTAATAATCTTGTTTTGTTTTAAATGGGGCAGGAGGGGAAGCCTGACATTTTCTTTGAGGATCAGGTGCGAGGTATTACCACTATCTGCCTGTATTCACCTGGATTATCGTCCCGGATGGCTGCTTTCAGCAGACCTTTGGCATCTTCTGCGCTCCAAGGACTAACAACTTTCAGTCCCGGGCAGTGCCCGTACCAAGCAGCGAAGCACTGGGAGTGCTGGGCAGCCACTCCAGCTGATGCCCCGTTGGGGCCCCGGAAGACAATGGGAACACCGATTAATCCTGCAGACATGTAACAGGTCTTGGCAGCTGAGTTTATGACCTGATCAATCGCTTGCATGGAGAAGTTGAATGTCATGAATTCACACACCGGTCTCAGTCCCGCCTGTTAAATATATTTATGTATATTAGTATGCTTTAACGTAGAAATAGGTTTAATTTTTTAAATTGGAAGTAGAGAAATGCACGTTTACAAACCATAGCAGCACCAACAGCAATTCCTGCGAAGCCCATCTGAAAGAGAAGGAAACCAAAGGGGGTAAGTGCTGGGGGAACAACTGAAGGCAGCGCCAGGGTAGGAGACAGGAGAGTCTCACCTCCGAGATCGGAGTGTCGATCACCCTCTTGTCCCCGTACTTCTTCCAGAGGCCCCTCGAGATCTGGAAGGAGAGAGAAGTCAGCGCCCGCCCGAGGCCCTTTCACGGCTTGGTAACGGTACCAACGTACCTTGTAGGCGCCATCGTACTGGGCCACCTCCTCGCCGAGCAGGAAGACGCGCTCGTCCCTCTCCAGCTCCTCATCCAGCGCCTGGTTCAGTGCATCCCGCACAGTCACCTGTGAGACAGTGGAGCCGGTGGGGCAAGGCCTCGCCTCCCCTGAGGGGGACACGAGCCCGTTTCCCCCAGTTCCCTCTTTCGAGCTCGCTGTTACCTGTATGGCGGCTGGCGCGGAGACACGCAGCCCCCTGCGATGCTGGAGCAAGCGCCCGCCGGTGCAGCCGTGCGGCGGGATGCGGGTGAGGCGGGATCCCAGCGGGGCCAGGTGCCGCAATACCGCCACAGCCGCCGCCATCTTGCCCGTGTCCTCTAGCGCCGCCGGACCGTCGGCGCCGCCGGTGACGCCGAGGCCCCGCCCCGCGCGGCCTGGCGAGCCGTCTCGCCCCGCCCACCCAGAGCTCTCGCGAGAACACCCGGCGCGGTGTTTAAACGCCACTTCCGGGTCCCTTCGGCAGTGGTAGTAGTGGTAGCTGCGCTCGGCTGGGACCGCCGTGCCCCCCACCTGCGCTGAGGAGGGAGCTGCATGGCCCGGGGTTGAGCTCCCTGCCCTCGGCCACCGCTTCGCCTTTTAGCGACGCGGCTGCTCGGGCCAGGCGGCTCCCACCCCGCTTGGGGACCCGGTACGGCGGCCTTACGGGAGCGGCGCTTCGGTGCTCCGCGGCCCGGCGGCGCCCGCCCCTCGCCCCACAAACGTGAGGTGGTGCGGCTTTTGTGGGGCGTGGCTTGGTCAGGACACGCCCTCGCCCCTGCCTGCCGGCGTTGGCGGCTCCGCTTTGCTCTCGTGTTCCGCTGTCCCCGCCGTAGCCGGCCTCTGCCTCAGCGACGGGAGCTGCTCCCGTGAGTGCCGGGCAGGGCCGCCGCAGGACTGGGGGGCGCGGGGCCGGGCGCCCCGGGAGGCGGGCAACGCTTTAGGGCGGGACGGCCCCATCCCGGGAGGGTGTGAGGTGCAGGGCATGGGTTTGGGCTCCCGGGGTCTTTTCGGTGCCGGGGAAGGGCTACGGGGTGGGATACCGGGGACCCGATGTTAGGGTAGGGGTGGGACAGCTGGTGCGTGGGTCCTGCATCTAGTTGGGGTGGGGGAAGGAGCTGGGGTGCGAGACAGCGTACGCGGTGATCTCTTGTCAGGGAGGGTGCAGGTATGTGGGTCTTGCCCCACGCAAAGAGGGGAATGGGTTCTTTTGCTGTACCGGGGGGAGGAGGCAGAGCTGGGACACTGTTGCGGGGTGGGGAGAAGGCTGTGGGCTTATGGGTCACTTGCAGGGGGGAGGTAAAATGTCTGGGTTCATTTCCAGCATCTTTGCTGAATCATTGTGATTTTGGGGAGAGTTCCTCCACCATGAGCTCGCTGGTTCCTCTGTGATGGAAATTAGTGCTTCCCATCTCCTGTTGAAGACCTGGACCCCTCTTTGGCCTGGGCTCACAGGAGGGACTTCTGCCCCTATCTTGCTGCATTGCTCTTTGATCCATGCTCATGCTGAGCCCCACTGGTGTGGGCAGGGAGGCTTGGTGTTTCTGACACTTGCCTTCCTCTAGAACTGTTTGGAGACATATTTCCACACAGAACCAACTAGTGGTTAGTTCCTAAGAAGCAAAATACATGGGTAAAACCCAACTGCTGTGAGGGATGCTTTAAGCCTGGGTGCCTGGGGTTACTTCAGCAGCATAGGGTCAGCAGGACCAGGTTAGATACAAGTGTCTTCTTTTGGCTCTCGTGAGAGGAGAACCCAAGTGATACAGTGATGTAGGCTCTTCAGACTAGCAATTAAAATGAAAGTTTGGAACCTGGTCTTAAACCAGGATGTAACAGAGCTCCTCAGGGGTGGGAAGGAAACTTTGGGATCTTGGAATTTATAGTGAGGCAATTAGACATGAATGAGTGAGAATACTGAGTGGCTGGTGTGAGCGTTTTTCCCTCTTATCTGGGGTGAAGACTAAGTATTAGTAAAGAAAATTAAAAAACAAACAAAAAAAAACCTAAAAAGCAAGAAGTGAGTTAATTTTTAATTATCTATTAGTTGTTATAAACTTGACGTGGTGATGGGTGCTTTCTGTAGTGAAGCTGATCTGATTTGCCAGAAGGTTTGATAACTGGTTGTTTTAAGAGCTTGCCTCCTCCTCACTCCCTTAGGGTGGCAGAGTGTTGAAGCCTCATGGGTTCACTCTGCAGACTTGTCTTGCTGTACAGTGTGATGGAGTGCAGTCATCTCTGGTGCTAGTTAGTTTTTGTCAGTTCAGGTGAGTAACTGATAATGATTTATAATAAAAACTTGCCTTTCAAATGTTATGGCTGCCTGGGGAATAAAAAGGTTGTCTATGTACAGTGTAGCTATGCTGAGGGCAGGAGTTCCTTTTCATCTTTGGAGATCTAAATGTGAGAGGCAGGGAGCTCACCAAGTGGGTGAGTAGCTTGAAATACCAGGTGTATTTATCTGTATAAGCAGTTAAACAGTTTGTGTGGATGTTAAACAGCTTGTGTTGTTATACTGATACCAAAGTGTCTATTAAAGATGGTGCCACAAGTAAATCCTTTAATTCTTTTGTTGGAAAGACTAGATGAAAACCATTTAGAGCAAACCAGGTGGTGCATGACTTGACTTTTAACTGTTGGTCTGTTTCTGCTCCTCCTTCAAGTAACTGCATGTAGTGCCAGTGCAATGGGTTTCTCCAGGTGCAGTGTGTAGCCTGTGGCCTTGACCAACTGCAATGCACATGGTCTCGGGAATGCTGCCACCATCCCCTGTCCTGCCTAAGCCCGTGTGTGTGTTCACAGAAGCAGAAGTTCAGCTGACTCTTACTTGCTTTCTCTGAATTCCAGCTTGCAGAATGGTTTCACGTTAGCAGCTCTGTCCTGGGAGAAGCCCTGCTGAAGTTAACAGGAATACCTGTTGTAGTAGTGTTGCTTGTGAAGAGCCTTGTGATCCTCTGAGTCATAACATATGAAGTAAGAGTGAGCATTTTATAAATGCAGGTATCCAATCTGGTATACTAAGTATAAAATGATGACTTGAGTATTTTTCTTGAAACGTACTTGCTTCTCATTTTGTATTACTAGTTTGTGATGTGCTTGGCTGCTGCAAGCAGCTGTAATGACCATGTTAATGCTGTGTATCTTCTTGCTGCTTACAGAAGCAGTTCAATGAAAGCAGGACTGTGGTTTCACGCAATCGGTACGCTTCTGCTCTCACCAAAGAGTGACATCCCATTTGGCTTAAATGGTATCAGCAATTTGTCTGAATTTCGTCTTGCGTGACTTTTTCTTATGGTTATTAAAGGCAGGCTGTGTTTGGGATATGGCTGCATGTCATCTCTTATCTGCTGTCTGGACATGAGTAGCCACGTTAGCGAGGCTGCCCCTGGGTGCAATGTGGTGTTGTCTGACACAAGGACAAGAGCTGGCCTGAGGCAGTGCATCCCAGGGTACAGATGGAGTGAGTGTCTGCCCACCCCCATGGATGCACCATCATACTTCATTCAGGAAGAATATCAAGCATCATTGGAAGGGTGTACATCATGAAGGGTGTATGTCCTTATCCTTCTGGTGACATGCTTTGCTACTACTTACCTCAGGTTGCACCTGAACAGAGTTATTTTTGCCTGTGAAGTCTAGAAATTCAGAGCTCCCAGGCTGATGAGAGAAGTTGTGATCACACAAGCATTTTCAGGTGGCCTCCTGGTATCATCTGTTTGTATTGTGCGCCCTGCTCCAGCACTGGTCTGCGTGTACCAAATGATTCTAGGTTCTTAGGCAAACGTCGGTGAGGTTTCTCAGCGCCACTTCTGTGTCAAGGGTGGGTTTGCTTCAGCAGACTGCTCGTAAGTTATTGACTCCAGTGTTATGTAGCAGTGCTGTGATCAAAGATTGGTTCATGCCTTCATATAGACAGCATTATCTGTTTCTTGCCCTGATAGTCTTGATTCATCTGTAGTGTGGTTTTAGATGCTGACCAAAATAATGTAACTGATGGACATTGTCTTTGGAATATTCTGACTATATAATTGAAGTTAATTTTATTAACACTGCAGATCTCCTCTGTCATGATTACTAGGGAAGTTTCTGGGCTGGCTGCATCAGTTCACTTTCAAGTGAATGTTGCTTTGACTATCAGAAGCTTGGACCAGTCTCTCCTATCATTTTAATGCATCTATGTGTTATACTTGACCAGAATAACACCTGTAAGTGCTGGAATCGAAAAGGCATGGGCTGCTGATAAAGTTAATGGGCTGTACTTGAATGACAATCCCAAATAAAGAAAACCTGAATGAATGCACTTCTTGATTTGTGAACAGTTTAAATAACATAATTACAGAGGCTGGCAAAAGAGCTGGCCTTCCAGGTTTATCTGCTGTCGGGCTGTGCTTTAATGTACTTTCTTGAGGCATGCTCTGTCTCTAATTTGTAAAAATAGGATCCTGGTATGACTAGTTCTGTATCTGAGTATTCCTTCGTCTTCTGTTGTCTCACCTCATGATTTTCATATAGTGATTTGGGTTTTTCTACTCTTTCATACATCTGAGGCATAGCTGAGGCTTTGCTTGTGCTGCCGCCCCTGAATGCCTGATCTCCTGGACCCTGTTGTGTCCAGGCTATAGGATTGGATGGGATAACACAGCCCAGAGAGGTGGGATGTGCGGCCTTGTTCTGTGGTGAATGAGGCCAACTTGTTTTGCTGCAGTGAGAAGGGCAAGAAACTTTTTGGTTGGGAACTAACTGTGGACCTTCAGTTGGTTTGGAATGTAGGGCTCTGGCTGGGCTTGATCTTTGTGCTGCTTTTAGCTGGGTGCCTGCGTGTTGAAGTTTGCTAGTAAAGAGGATGGAAGCAGAAGTCTTGGTAACTGTGTGGTCTGTAAGATGTAAAAATAAACAAAGCTGCGAAGCTGTACCCTACTTAAAACAGACTGACCTAAATTTCCAGCAATTCTAGCAGTGAGGCAGGCTCTGGGTAGGGATAAAGGCTTATTGGTGACTGGCTTCTGGTCCGTTCATCACTTGACATGGTTGGCAGGCCACTTTTGGAAAACCTCCACTGGTGTCTGGAGTCATTCACTCCCACCCTCCACCTCAAGTTGCACAACCTGGGCTTTGTATTTCTCTTGGTGTGCTTGTGTTGAGAGGGTCCCCTTGTTATGCAAGTCAGCAGTTCAGGGACAGGGAAGTCAAACCAAGAATCACTTCTCAAATTGCTTTTGTTGGGGCGTTGTTGAAAACATGTTTGATGTTCTCTGGCTTGTCCCTGAAGAGATTTCTTTTGAGGGTGCCTATGTGTCTGTGAAGTCCATTCACATTGTAGTTTAATGTTCTTGCTATCAATTGCAGTTCTCCACTGCTGAATTATTTATTTTACAGAGATACTTTTTTTCTGCTTGTTGCTCATTGACTTTCATGCTTGATTTATTCTTCTGTGCAGTTTAAAACTGGAGCATGGAAGTTCTGACAATATAAACAAATCACATGTATGATCAGTGGTGGCTAAATCAACTTTTTTAATTGGGAAAAGAACATCTGTCTTTCGAAGTACTCACAGTTTCCCAGGTGAAAGGCAGTCTGGAAATGTATGTTATCCTCGGAAGCAGATTGCATGTCATTTAACAAAACTGGGATGGTCAGACAGCCAGCGGAGTGGTTATCTATGTGCTCTGGAGGCAGTCCTGTAGGTAGCATGAAGGGAGAAGGTGGGAAAAGCATGTTTGTAGATTCCCTTGCTAATGTGGTTTTGTAGCTGAATGCTCTGCTGGCAGAAAGCCTACCTTTGATTAGGAAGCATTCCCCTTGGTGGTTGTTCTAGGTACTGATGGTCTGCCATGTTTTGTTCTTTGTTTTGTGTTTTTGTGTGTGCTTTTTCCTGCAGGGAGATAAGAGGAGGTAAATCGTGTATGCTTTCAGCAGCCTTCTGTTAAACTTGGAATACCATAGTTCAAGCAATTGAACAGATGGATAATGGAGACTGGGGATATATGGTAAGTGCGTATGGAGCCTGTGGAAGTGTGCACTGTGTGGGGCAGCTAGGCTTTTGAGACCTTACAGTAAGAGTTCTTCCAGATCTGTCTTGGGTATAGATCCAGAGCTTCAGTCGTGAGGAAAAAAAGCTGTGTATGTTACAATAGCTTACTTACATTCTCTGGAGTGCTTTACCTCATGTGCTGGTTGTGAGATAGCTCAGGTTCATGTTTCCTAGGTGCAATCAGTGAGTACCTAAGTGTTGCCTTAAGCTCACTGTTACTGTTTTCCTAACGCACAAAGGCAGAAAATAGTGCTTCCTGCCTGTGATTTTAAGGACTTTGTAATTTTATTTATGAAGGAAAAATATTTTTCTTTGCAAACCCTGCCTCGAACTAGACAAGTGCATCTCATTTTTCTCCTTTTCTCCTTTTCTAAACATTCTGCTGCCATGCATATGTCTCTTTTCTCTGGCTGGCCTCAGTCCTAGTTGTTAGGATTGGTGGCCAGATGGGATTTATGTTCCTTTCTCTCTTGCTTCCTCATGTGCTATTTGGAAGCCGATGCAGAGAGGTTGTGCTCTGCCTCCCTCTTCTACATTTACTAATAAATGTCTTTTTAGACTTAAAAGCTGAAAGGTTTTTTTTTTTTTGTTTGCTTGTTTTAATGATGCCTCTGAACCAGAGCATGGATTATGTTGTTTGTGAGCTCTTGGTCTTGTGTCTAAACTTGCACTGTCATCCTGTTTTGAAGGAGAGAAAGAAGCTTAGGACTTGTTCAGCTGATTTTTTTTCTTTCTTTTTTTTTTTTCCTTTTATTTTTTTTCCCCCTTTTTGTTTGGTCTAGAATGGTACATTGTAAAAGTAAGTAACACTGCTGGGCCGCATTCAGACTAACTTGTTATTCAGGAAATATCTCTCTTCTCATTTCCCCATCTTTAGAATAGGAAAAAACTTTGTTGCCCAAATGCAAAACTTGCTTCTGTGGCAGCAGCTCAGTTGTTAAGATTTCTAAAGCATTCTGGAAATGTGCATTCTGAATGTTAACTATCACCCTGTCTAGTTGCCAGTTGTGCCTTGTTGCTAGGTGGCTTGGATTTGTTTGGGTTTCAACACCGCTTAAAGGCTTCGGATAGAAGTGCGATTCTCTGCAGAGCCTGCAGTTTTTGCCATGTGTGTCAGTGAGGTGACTGAATCTTCTTGTGGTGGCTTGATAAACTCTGCAATTTCTCTCTTTCTAGATGACTGATCCAGTCACGCTAAATGTGGGTGGACACATGTATACGACATCCCTCACAACTCTAACGAGATATCCTGACTCAATGCTTGGGGCCATGTTCAGGGGAGACTTCCCCACTGCCAGGGACTCTCAGGGCAATTACTTTATTGACAGAGATGGACCACTTTTCCGTTATGTTCTTAACTTTTTAAGGACCTCAGAGCTCACTTTGCCCCTGGACTTCAAGGAGTTTGACCTGCTGCGGAAGGAAGCAGACTTCTATCAGATTGAACCACTCATTCAGTGTCTTAATGACCCCAAACCACTGTATCCCGTGGATACCTTTGAGGAGGTGGTGGAGCTGTCCAGCACCCGGAAGCTTTCCAAGTACTCCAACCCAGTGGCTGTAATCATCACACAGCTCACTATCACCACAAAAGTCCATTCATTACTGGAAGGCATTTCAAACCACTTCACAAAGTGGAATAAGCATATGATGGACACCAGGGACTGCCAGGTTTCCTTCACTTTTGGGCCGTGCGATTACCACCAAGAAGTGTCACTCAGAGTCCACCTCATGGAGTACATCACAAAGCAAGGCTTCACAATCAGGAATACCAGAGTTCATCATATGAGTGAACGGGCCAATGAGAACACAGTGGAGCATAACTGGACTTTCTGTAGACTGGCAAGGAAAACAGATGACTGATTCTGGCTCTCCAGGAGCCGCTTCAGTGATTATCAACCTCACTGGACAGTAATCCCAAGAGAATCTGGGTTTTGACTAAAGCAACAATGTGGGCTTTTTTTTATACGACTATTTATTGTTTCTTAGTAAGGACTGGAGGAGTTCCCTTCTCCAGCAGCTCTGTCCTTTTGTCCTGTTCTGAAAAGAAAACCGTGCATGTGCCTGTTCAGTCAAGACACCTTTTTGTTTGAAAGAGGGAGTCCGAAGAATTAGTCCAATAGGGTATTTTATGTCATTAACACAATTCTCTGAGTCAAAAGTGCTAAAATTACCTCTGTTTAAAATGGCTTCTAATCCATCTAACATGATGACACTGGGAGCAAGAAACAAAAAAGAATTTAAAATGCAGTTGGGGAAAAGCTGCTATCATGTAGTCTAATTTAGTTTCTAAATAAATAAACAGTATTGTAATATTTTAGGAAAACAAATTCCTCCCTTTTAAAAGTACTTGATAAGTACAGTTTCTTACAGTTATGACAACTGTTTCTTTCTATGCATATAAATCAAGCAACCAAATATTATCTGTAGCCATGGAAATATGATTAGAAATATTTATATTGGATTCTAAATGCAAAATGTCCCTGTGGTAGAATTAATATTTTTAATGCCTGGTGCAATATTATTCCCAAGTGTAATGCCTGCCAGCAAGAAGCTAATAAAAATGTGAAATACAGAATACTATTTTGTATTTTCTTTTTGTCTTCTAGAACTCTTAATACTTCAAAAAACTAAAACCAACCAACTAAAAAAACCCATCCAAACCCTGTTTTTCTGTGCTGCAGAGTAGTTCAGATGCTCCGGTAGGGTTCCATTCTCCTCCATTACTGATGCACTTTGTGCCTTTTTATATTGATTCAGCTGCCCTCATTATAGAATAAACTGTGTTTTGAGAATTGCATTATGACTAACAGAAAGATGCCAAGTATTTGTCCTGCCTAAAGGGGTAGGGATAGAGGCAACAAAGAGCCTGAGTAGCTGCTAAGGATTGTTACCTGGTTTGTCAGTGATTTATCTAACGATTTTATAGATAGAATTTTAACTGTGGAGTGCTGCTGATGATGTTCAAGTGAAGGCACTCAGGTTCTGTGTTTTTACTCAAATTTGTGTAGCCATTTCTTTTCTTGGGCAATTTGTCTTAGTTATTAATAGAACTTCTGGTTATGCTTTAACTTGAATGCTGTTGGGAGCAAGACAGTTGTTATCCATTTGGACAGATGGATCCTGTTCTCCCATGAAGTGCTTGGCTCAAGTGCTCCTTACCACAACAGCTTTGCTCTTTGGGGATGTAAGAGGGGGTCTAGATTTCTGTGTCAGTTGCTGGTTCTTGAGGGCAGGAGCTTTCTATCCCATCTCTCATTCAACAGGCTTGGATTTCTGTCTTATATTTTGTCTCCCCTTCTTCAAACATCACAGAGTTTCTGACTTGTCATAAGAGGCAATAAGAGCTTTATCCTTCCTATAAGGGGAGGAAGAAAAACTGAACGGATGAAGCTCAGGAAAAGTGGTTGTTTCTTTCCTGCAACACATGGTAAGAAATATCTGTGTTAACTGGCATTGAGTTGTGATCACAAGATGTTCTTTGCAACACTTCATTTACTAGCAAATTAACGACTGGCCTGGATCAGCCTGCCTTTTCCATAATTATGAAGTATAATAATCAGAGAAGCAGTATTTGAAATAATACACTTTATTGGAGCCCAAGATTTACAGAAAGACTATGTGAGTGGCTCTATTAACAGCAAAGGAAATTTTGCAGACTGGAGTTGGCATCAGCTTTGTCTGAATCTTCATTAGCCTGGAATACTCCACTGCTGAGCAAGTTGAGAGCTGAGTTAATTATCCAAGCAGATGTACTTTCTAGTATACTTTTTGATCTAAGAGAACAAGTTTTTCCTAGAAGCCAGGGACCATCATTTTAGCTTCCTTGGGTTTTTCAGGAAAGGTTGGGTTAGTGGGGATTTTCTCAAGGCACTGTACAGCTATAACACACTGAGAAGGAGCTTGTAATGGGGTTTGTTTTTTTTTCCCCCCTTTAATCACCATAAAGTGGCTTTAGAAGAAGGATAAGAAAGCCAAATGACATAGTTTTAATGCTATTGGGACACTTCACATTAGAAAACAGCAAACCCCGTTTCAGCCTAGATTGCCTCATAGCAGTGAGCAGTACTCAGCATTGTTTGACTTCTGCCTGGTTAAATGCAAGTGGCTGGCTAAGAATCTTGTTTCATACTTGCTACAACTGGAAGTAAGCAACTGATTATGAATTCTGATTTGTCACTGCTGATGCTTTGTCAATGTACAGCTGCACAAAGACAGGAGGAAGTGTGTGGCCTTCACTTAGATCATGGTCTTCATAATTTGGATAACTTCTTGTGAAGAAGTGGCTTCAAATACCTCTCGTAGGCTGGGTTCATCTGTTCAGAAAGAGAATGTGGAAGGGAATTAGTGGTAATTAAGAAAGAAAACGGTATATTTTTTATAAAAGAATGATCTCTGAACTACAGAAAGCTAGACCTTTTTAAAAACAAACCCAAGCTACTAGCTGCTTCAGCTAAGTGCAGGATCTTTTTCCCAAAGTATGTGCTGTCCTTCATAACCAGTACACAATAGTCATCCCAAATGGAGCAGCGTACTATTTAACTTCAGAAAATATGCTTGGACACGAGTGCTTGCTGAAGGCAAATTCTGTGTTCAGCAGTAGAATTTCAAAGGGTTGCTGATTACCACAGTAAAAATCTCCCTTAAGGCAAAATGGGTTTTCAAATGGAGCAATAGCTAGTTATGTTGTGCAGAATTTTATGCTGCTCCATAATATGGATGAATTAGGAAGTGAAAATAAAGTGCTAAACCATGAAGGATAAAATTGCCTTGTTTAACATTTATACCCTTTCTGGTTAAACATATTATTAGAAAAATTAAGTATTGCACTAGTAGAAATACCAGTGAATGGAATATACCCTGTGTTTAGTGGCTTTTGCATAATATGTTGTTCCATAATATGTAAACTATGTAAACAGACTTTTGGTTTAGCTTATTTTGTGCAGTACTACCTCTGTAAGTT
Source organism: Pezoporus wallicus (assembly GCF_028554395.1). Taxonomy (NCBI): domain Eukaryota; kingdom Metazoa; phylum Chordata; class Aves; order Psittaciformes; family Psittacidae; genus Pezoporus; species Pezoporus wallicus. Next base: position 61,093 of record NW_026635930.1, on the reverse strand, counting down.
CAAAAACCAAAACCACATTGGTGGCATACACAGACCAGCTCCCTGCTACAAGCTGCTGTACTCTGGGGGCTGTAAGTCATCGCTGGGTTCAATGGCTGATCTAAGACTATAGGAGGTATAATTGGGATATCACAGGCCATTGTTCAGAGTGAGATAATAAGAATTAAAAGGTCTTATTCCACTTACTTGTATCTCTATAGCTTTCATTAGAAGAAAAGCAATTTCTGCTCTGGCTAATGCAGAAGTTGCCTGGCTATAACACAGCATCTGTACCTGTGTGTTGGTCGGTGACTTCCGAGCCCACTCGTACAGCCGCTGGTAAACCTGGCCATCGTAACTGCCAAGTGCAGAATTCAAGGTCTTATCTGTGAAGTCAAAGGCATCCACCAGTGGAACAGCATCCTTCCTATGGAGATGAATGTAGTTTGTGTTACTGAAGCGGGTATTGCTTTGTAAGGGAGGAAAATAAGGCAAAGGTAAACTGGAAAGTCAGTTGTTCCAGGTTCCTCAGCTGGAAAAGCTTGTGCCAGTTTTTCCCGTTGCTGAGGCTATGGGGGAAATCCTGCTTGGGGGAAATCCTGCTTGTTTTGATTCCTCAGAGGCATGTTCTACTAATGCCCTAAGTTGTCTCTACTATTGAATAGGTCATGTAATCACCTGGACTCCATTCCTAATTCCCTCATTTAGGACTCAATGTCATGTCAGATGTTTCCTCAACACACTCTGCCGGTTCTTGCTTTTGGTTTTTGCAGGGTTTTTAATAAGTTTTTCTTATGCTGTGTTTGTCCTCCAAACTGGAATAAGGTTGCTGCTAGATTTCATGTGAAGTGCTCCGCTGATCTCCAGCCTTCATCTACTCTGAAGTATTTCTGTTACCTCATCATTGGGTATCAAGGTCTTCTACTGTTTTTGTGTCTATAAGAACAAAGCAACCCTGAACTGCGCCAAGGGCCTGTCTAGCCCAGGGGCTGATCTGCCAGCAGTCAGCAGCAGATAGCTAGAGCATAAAGACAAGTCTGTAATGACAGCTTCTTCTCCTAGGCAGAAGATGGTTTCTTTTACCTCATCCTCCCATCATCCTGGGTGCAGGAAGTTTTGCTGGCTGTATCCCACACCTGAGGCAGAGGGATGCAAAGTGGTTTGCTCAAATGTTGGTATTTGCATCTACCAGTTCCTTTTGGGAAAGGGCTCTTTGGGGGTTTGGGAGAGGCTGGGGTTTTGCTACAGACCAGGAAGTGTTTGTATCCTAATTGTAAATAGGTAAATGTGCATTCTTGAATCCTTTTAGCAAGGCATAACACTGAGAGGTTGCAATGAATTCCAGAGATGACAATGTGTTAGACTTTTGTAAGCCTTACATTAAGCTTATTGCTTAACTTGAATTCTGTGATGAGTTCTGAAAATGTTCTCTCTTCACCTCAGTCCTGCCCAGCTCTGCCTATGGTGTATTCTTGTTTCACTTCAGGTGTCTTAAATAGAATTTTACATACAGTAGCAACTCACTCTCTGCACCAGAAATTAATCTGTTCTTAACAAACAGCATCAAGTAGTGAAAGAAGAACCCTTGTCAGAAAGCCTTTGTGAGTGTTGTGGTAAGTTAAAACTTTAGTGTATCTCAGAATTCATGTAGTTAGCAATAAATGGTGTCGAGCAGACGCATCTGAACAAGCTGTAGGCAGGATTGTTTGGGTGCAGGTTGCAACTCAGCCATGGCAACAGAGTAGGCTGTATTAGCTGTTGCTTAAGCAGATTTTGCAGTGTCTGATCTGCTGCCTCCTACCAGTGTTGCTCTATGTGTTTGCCTGCTTTTGCTCTACTGCAAATGGTAAAAAGCATTCAGGATTTCTTGGTTTATAATTCAAGATTTCATGTTCCAGAACTTTGGAGACTGCAGAGGAGCTGGGCACTTAGGTCTTGTTTTGCTGTGAAAACAAGCTCTGTAGATGCTTCAATCAATTTCTAGTACTGCCAGGCAATGAAAATAAAACCCGAATGAGGTGAATTGACTTTGGAGATGTTACCATAGGTACAGCAGCACCATTTATAGATCTATCACAGCTCCTTTCATATTAGAGCAGCTCACCGAATGACAGCCAAGAGGTCTAGATATGATGCGGTTGCCATGTCCATTTGAGCTCCAGATATGTGTCCATCGTGCAAGAAGACTCCTGCATTTGAGAAGATCCCATGTAACGCAAAGAGGTCACAGAGATGTTTCATAATCTTCTGGATGCCACCCTTGGCCTCGAGTCTTTCCACCGTTTCTGCAAAGTTTTTCACTGTGATGTAGTGGCAGTGAGCCTGGAAAACAAATGCAATCAACAGTGAATGCACCTCAAAACACTTAGTAGGCCAAATGACTCAAATGTTCTCGCAAAGAATATAAAACCTTTTCATTTCCCTGGCACTTTCCCAGTCTGTATTCTTTGTTTGCTGGATCACAAGACCTTTTGTATTCATGTCTTACAACAACTGTAGAGACTTGGGGGTGTAAACACTGGTATTTGTAACTCTAGAAAACCACTTCAGAAATCACACAGGTACTTTAAATATTTCGGATAGATACCCTAAAGAGTTTGTGTGATGGAAACACACATTGGAGTGGACTTGTTTTGACCTCCAGCAAGTGAAGCTTGGTCATACATCAATAAGAGACAACTCTTGTTGAAGACCTTGGGCTCGTGGTACATTAGCTTCAGTGTCTATAGCGCTTTGCTCTGAAAACCTGTGTTGTCGCAGGAGAACAAGCAAATTTACTTCTTGCTTTTGTGGCTTCAAGTAAACTGATTGTTTTTGTGTCAGACGACAGTAGAGTGTCTAGCTTCCAAGTTACAGAAGTATTAGCTGAGGTCCAGAGCAAATGACTCCACCTGTGTGTGGGGGTGGCTCTTGTTATGTTGTTGTTACTGTGGGTGGTTGGTGATGTTGGTATCTGTGTGTGTTCCCACTGCACAGTTCTCCTCCCCGCTGTGGATGTAAGCATGGCACATTCACACTGCTGCTCTTCCTGCTAGCACGGCCAAGCAGCATGGAGGCCAGCGTGGACTGCAGAACCTGCCCAAGAAGCTGGATGTCTCCTTAAGCAATTAACCTGTGTGGAGTCTGCAGCAAAGCTGTACCCAGTGCCTGAGCCACTTGGCAGGCATCTGTTCACACAGTTACTGTGCCAGTCGTGTGGGTGAGTATCCAGGGAAGGTGTGAAATAAGAAGTCATAGAATCATATGAAAGTTAAGGTTGGAAAGAACCTTAAGGTCATCTAGCTCAAACCCAGAGGTTCCCCAAGGAGGCAGCAGGCTATCAAGGTTTTAAAGTTATGGGGGGAAACTCAAGGGGTTTGGGTGACTTCTCCTCTCCCTGAAGTACTTAAGAAACTTTGGAGCCCAGATCCCATTTTCTACCAGCACAGTCACCACTGACAATACCACAGCCAGCCTTCTGCATGTGTTGGGCTCTTCAGAAATGGTTTATTTCTCACTAGGTTCTCCTCCTTGCTTCTCAGAGAGGGCTGGATTTCAGCTTCTCTGTCATGTGATCACCCTGCTCTCCAGTCCAGAGACCTTGGCCACCCATTTGAGTGGGTGCAGGAGGGAACAGCTTGTTCAGGTTTGCATGCTGTTCAAAGCTTTTCCTAGAGGTAATCTCAAACAAGAACACTTTGCCTCAGTTTTATTCCACTAAAAATATATTTACATTAAAAAAAAAATTGGGAAAGTAATTTTTCAAAGTCGCTTTTTGTATAGGAGGCCTCCTTTATTTTTTAGGCAGTTACACAGCTTGTCTGCTCTTTTTCAAGCTTACAGCACTGCTTCCCCCAAGTCTGTGTAATTGAAAATGGGATGTGATGCACAGGAGATGGGTGACCACAGAAAATGCTGCTGCTGAGGTCTAGTCTTTGCTCCCTTACTTAGTGGAAGGTGTCCTGCTATGGCAAGGGGTTGGAACTAGATGAGCTTTAAGGTCGCTTTAAACCCAAACCACTCTGTGACTCTGATGTGGGAGGCCTGATTCGGCTAGTATTGGTAGCAGAACTGTGTATATGTTTTGTTTTCTTCCCTCCCCTTTTATTTCTGTTCCTTTTAGTCTTTTTCCACCTGGCCTATTTGGATGGCAAATTCTTCATGTCAGGAGTTGCTTCTTACTATGATTTTCCCACCATGCAGACCACAGTGGTGCCCTTGGCTTCATAGTGTCCCTTAGATGCTAACAGAAAACAATAAACAGCACTGATACTTTAAGCTGATCATGTGTTTCTGTTGCACATTATATCCTAAAGACAAAGATCACATAAGCAGCTGATTTTTACTAACCTTCACAGCCTGCACCAGCTGCACCGTGCACTCATTCCACGCGTCGTGCTTTTTGACTCCAGACTGAATCAAGACCTGTAGTTTAGCTGCTGTGCTGCTGATGAGTCTGGAAGATCCAAAAAGCATATTGTATGTGGCTCTAGCAGCCCACATGCACTCATTTCATATTCAGACTTGTGTGTGATCGTATGGCAAAGTGGCGTTTCTGACTTTTGAGTTACCTACACTCAGCATGAGTGAACTTACATTATGCAAAATCTAAGTAAAAATTGGGAGAAGCACCCAAACCACCCTGATGCTGAAGGATTTTTGCCTTCTCAGCTTCCACGGTACTTTACCAGGGGTTCTGAGGAGTTTTTCTTGGGTTCTGTGTGTAAGGAGGATTTGCAGAACAAAATAAAGCTACGACAATATTGGACTGTTCTTACATTATGTTTCTACTTTTCTACACAGGGATCCAAATCTTGCTCCCGTTGGCACTAAAGCTTTCAGAAGAATGGCTCTGTTTTTACACTGATTTGAATGGCAGCAGGGATGTTGATCCGTTTGCCTGATTTTCAGAAATGGCACATGTATGGCCCATAACTGTGCCCATAATACCAATGAGACCACTCATGATACTATTTTTGTGTTGAGTAGTTAAATGTGTAGCTCAGATTCAATGAGAGGCACTGTGTTTGCTGTGGTGTTAACTGAAACTTTAGACCTTGCGCCCACTGTAGGAGAGGAACTGGTTTGAGACCATCTTAAAAATCTGAACGTGCACAAGTCCATGGGCCCTGATGAAATCCATCTGTGGGTCCTGAAGGAGCTGGCAAATGAAGTTGTGAAGCCGCTGCCCATCATATTTGAGAAATCATGGCAGTCAGGTGAAGTTCCCGACGACTGGAAAAAGGGAAATATAACCCCCATTTTCAAGAAGGGGAAAATGGATGACCCAGGGAACTACAGACCAGTCAGTCTCACCTCTGTGCCTGGCAAAATCTTGGAGCAGATTCTCCTGGAAGACATGCTAAGGCACATGAAAATCAACAAGGTGCTTGGGGACAGCCAGCATGGCTTCACTAAGGGGAAATCCTGCCTGACCAATTTGGTGGCCTTCTATGATGGGGCTACGGAACTGATGGACAGGGGTAGAGCAGTTGGTGTCATCTACCTGGACTTGTGCAAAGCGTTCGACACTGTCCCACACAACATCCTTGTCTCTAAATTGGAGAGACATCAACTTGATGGATGGACCACTCGGTGGATAAAGAACTGGCTGGATGGCCACACACAAAGAGCTGTGGTCAATGGCTCAATGTCTGGCTGGAGACCAGTAACGAGTGGGGTCCCTCAGGGATCAGTGTTGGGACCGGTCTTGTTTAACATCTTCGTCGCTGACATGGACAATGGGATTGAGTGCGCCCTCAGCAAGTTTGCCGATGACACCAAGCTGTGTGGTTCGGTTGATACCCTGGAGGGAAGGAATGCCATCCAGAGGGACCTTGACACGCTTGTGAGGTGGACTGATGCCAACCTCATGAAGTTTAACCATGCCAAGTGCAAGGTCCTACACCTGGGTCGGAGCAATCCCAGGCACAGCTACAGGTTGGGCAGAGAAGAGATTCAGAGCAGCCCTGCAGAGAAGGACTTGGGGGTGTTGGCTGATGAGAAACTGAACATGGGCTGGCTTCAGTGCGTGCTCGCAGCCCAGAAAGCCAACCGTATCCTGGGCTGCATCAAAAGGAGCGTGACCAGCAGGTTGAAGGAGGTGATCCTGCCCCTCTACTCTGCTCTTGTGAGACCTCACCTGGAGCATTGTGTGCAGTTCTGGTGTCCTCAACATAAAAAGGACATGGAACTGTTGGAACAAGTCCAGAGGAGGCCACGAGGATGATCAGGGGACTGGAGCACCTCCCGTATGAAGACAGGCTGAGGAAGTTGGGGCTGTTCAGCCTGGAGAAGAGAAGGCTGAGTGGAGACCTCATGGCAGCCTTCCAGTGTCTGAAGGGGGCCTATAGGGATGCTGGGGAGGGACTCTTCATTAGGGACTGTAGTGATAGGACAAGGTGCAACGGGTTAAAACTTAAACAGGGGAAGTTTAGATTGGATATAAGAATGAAATTCTTTCCTGTAAGGGTGGTGAGGCACTGGAATGGGTTGCCCAGGGAAGTTGTGAATGCTCCATCCCTGGCAGTGTTCAAGACCAGGTTGGATGAGGTCTTGGGTGATATGATTTAGCGTAAGGTGTCCCTGCCCACAGCAGGGGGGTTGGAACTGGATGATCTTAAGGTCCTTTCCAACCCTAATTATTCTATGATTCTATGATCAGTTTCACAGGTATGTGAAATTTTAGCTCTGTATAGAGTATAGAACTGCACAGGGTCCAGCTGGCTGAAGGTTTTACTGAATGGCAACTCAGTGATGTGGTCTGGGATTTACATAAACAGAGCCAGCAGCTTGGTATAGAATCAGCTTTGTGGAATATAGTTGTTTGGTAGCATGTGGCTTAAAATATTGTGATGTTTTGAATCTGAAATCTTCATACTGAACACTTGACATGGCTGTTAAACCTGTGCGAGTCTTCCTCAGGAGCAGATGGTGTCAATTCTTGTGTAACATGTTATTTTACCTCCCTTTAAAGCAATGAAGCAGCAGAGCTCTTAACACATTTCTGATGTCAAAGAGAGAAGGATGTCTCCTGTCTCTGTACTGACCTGACTGCTGCATGTCGATAGGCCTGGGTGTAAATATCTGGACTGAGGAAATCAAACTTGTTCTTGGCTGGGCACTTCTCAGATTTCACTGCAGCCAGGTAAGTGACAGATGGTGGGACAGGGTGGCCAGCGCTGGCTGCCATGAAGCACTTAACCAGGAACCTGGGAAGAGGATAACAGTCAGAGCAGGGGATGGTTGTGATCTTCTGCAGCAAATGGTCATGTGAAAAGTAAAGTGGGCTCAGGTGAGGAGCAGCAAGATGTAACCCATCCCGTCAGTGGTCCAGAATGGACTTGAATGACTAATGACTTTACATTTTACATCTTATTTGCAATAACCTGACCTGTGATGGGTCTCAGGGGCAGCCTGTTGACTGTATTCAATGCTACAGTAATCTGTAGTGATGATTTTTTAGGAAGAAACTTGCTGTGGCTATTAGCAGCATGGTGATTAGACACATTATCAACTTTGCAGCCCGAGTCTTAATGCTCTAGGAGTCTTAATGGTGGTTTGGTGTGATCCCCAACATACAATCACATTATGTTAACAAATATGAGACTCTTGGAGCTAAACGCATTTCCTACTCCCTTATTTTTTTGGCCTATGACCTAGTCTTACCAGGTCTAGAAGTAATCTATTGATCTTGCAAGAAGAGACAGCAATGAGTGCAGAAGTGCAGCATGCAAGCACAGAGCTGTGTGGTTGCACCTCTGTCCCTGCAAATTGTACTGGTTTTCTCCTTCTAGCAAAAGCACATGTTATTAGAAGTTCCAGCAGCTGTGGTTTCTTTCTCCTGTATTTAATCTAACCTTGGATAATCGTCAGTCTGCGTGTTCTGAGGAAACTGGTGTTCTTGGAGTGTGACTCATCCGCTTTCAGTATCCTACAGCTCTGCCTTCTCTGAATCAACCTCACTTTGCCAATATCACATTATGTTGGTTTCTTAAAAACTAAACTGCAAAACTTGGGTAGCAGTGCTTTTGCTGTGGTCCCAGACAGAGGAAAATGAGGTTATGCAGAACAGCACCTGCATACATACCAAACCCAAAAATAGAAGAGATAATCTAATTCCCCCACACCTCCATGCCTGTTAGACAGAAGGCATGAATAGTTTGTGTCCTGAGTTGTATTTTTAGAAGGTGCTGGGAGAAAGGGGTAGCTGGTTTTACTGGTTTGGGGGAAGGAGTGGTAGAGGTTGAATAAATGAGGGGGCAGGCTTTTTGATGAACAGGTTTGGATTGTTACCTGGCAGTTTGCAGGAACAAAATGGTGTTTTCCCCTTCATAAATACAAGAGGCAAGTATTCTAGTACATAAGGAAGGGAGTCCGCTCAGCAAGGAGTAACCATGGCCCCCACATGCCCGGAGACAGACTTCTACTGCGGAAGCACAGTACTGAGTAACAATGGCTTTGAAGCCCGAAGAGAATGCATGGAGCTGTTTGAAAAGAGAAATTAAAAGTATGGCAGAGTGTTAATGGTGAAAATGGTCCAAAGCAATCCTCAGAATCAGTTTCCTCTTTTAATTTTGTGCAGTTTCTGGGGAGGAAATCCCTGTCAGATCCTCCCTTGCGTGATGGCATAGCACCCAGCTTCCTGGGATGGGATCCCTAGCACCCAGCTCCTCCTTTGGGATGCTGCACACCCTTGTGCTGGGCACGCTGTGGTTAGTTGATGCTTTTTTGGGTTTCAACCAGCAGTGGCTTTGGTCACCCTTGTTCAAAGTGTGCTTTCATTTCAGGCTTCCAGTTGCAAAATCTTATGTTCTATCTAAAAAGTCCCGTTTTTGGTTTTGGCTCAGAAGTAAATATTTGCATTTGTAGATGACGTTGGGAAATAACACTTCGTGCCACCAGCCACTTGGAACAAGGTTTTCATCAAATGGACGTGCTTTTCAAGGACTTTTCACTGTGCAGTAGTTCCCAAAACAAAAAAGTTGGGGTGGTAAAGCAAATTCTGTTGCTGACTGGTTGTGGACCTAGGACACATCATTTGATCTCTTAGTGCCTCCTCTTTCTCCAGTTATCTGGTGGTGAGAGGAATGCTTGTCCAGTTTGCTAAAATACTTTGATATTTAGAGATGAGGAATGCTGTATGAGCTAATGCTGCTGTGGCTCACCTCTGGCAGCATGCTGAAGTTCTCCCTCTGGATCTCTTCATACCCTCTGTTGAATAGGTCCTGCAGGTAGTTGTTGATGAAATGAAAGGCATAGGCTGCTGCCAAGTGGGGCAGCAACTTCTCTTGCTGAGTCTGAAAGTCAAGGATCTTTGCTTCTTCTTCCCTGTTGGAAGACAGCTGGTGAGTTAGGGAAAGTGTGAACACTGGCTTAACTACTGTTAGTTTACTTATCACATAATGAATAAGTGAAAACAAGTAAAAAAAATGAAAACAGGCATTTTTCATTATGAAGCAGCAGTTTGTGAAGGGGACTGAGCTGATGTCGTGCCAGCAAATCTGCCCAGCTTGCTCAGCTGTTAGAGAAATGAGCCTGACTATGAAAAAGATTATGTTTCTGCTGTGTTGGTGAACCAGCATTGAGTAGAAAAGGCTCTGTGTGATGGGCTGGTGCAGAGGGGGAACAGGGACTGCAGGAGGGGATAAAGATGAAGCCTTCCAAGGATAGCGAGATGCTTGGTGTTAAAGGGATGTGCTGGCCCTGCACCCTGAAGAACTTTTACTTTGCAAACTGGGTCTTTGTGGACCCTGAAAATAGTTGAGCCTAAATTATTTTAAGTTCTCTGAGCTTTCTGTGGATATTCTTTTCCACTCTTTCTGTGGTTGGTACACTTGGGACTTCAGATGATGGAATTGGTTCTTACAATAGTTGAGCATGCTGTGCTCTTGTGTTTGATCCAAACCATGTTCTCATTAGGATAATCTTGCTTTTGAAAGGAGCTGTAAGTGGAAATTCCTGAAATCCATTCAAATGAAAAATATCTATTTAAAAATTAGAGGCATTCTCACCAGACTGATAAATTCAACGTTGTAAAGTGTGAATATCGGAAGGGTGGATGTTGGAAGGTATTTTAATGTTGTGCTCACCAGTAGGATGCTATGGAATAAGAATTCAGCAACTTGTCTACATTATCTGGATTCTGAGTTATGGGATTACACAGGAAGGCCAGTTACAAGAAAAATAAGTTCTCTGTGTCAGCTGCTTAGCTATTCAAACTATGAAACTTATCTTAGAAAGAACTGTAAACGCTCTCCTGTACTTTGACTGAAGCTCGTTAATGTAAATAATGGGGAAGCATGTCTGGCCCAGAAAATAAGCCAGTGATGTGCTGAAAGATAAGAAACTGAAATACAGACTGGTGCAGGGGAACATGGTGCATGGTCCACTTCCCACCGCTGCAGACCTGCATAGCATTACCCAGGCTTTAACTTGGACTGCCGGCGAACCACAGAGTATCTGATGGCAATGGTGCAAGCTTTCATTAGGGGTATTACAGCTTCGTGTGAGATGAGGGCGACGCGCACTGCAGTCATTGTGAGATAGTTAATCTGCTGGGACCCCCGTCTTACATAGGTGCCATCCGGTTGAACCTAGAGAGAGGATGTTAGATGCCACCTTCTTCAGTACTTCAATACTGGTTGTGTCATCTCTACGCATAGAATAAAATGGGCATCAAAATCCTTTGCTGATGAAAAACTAAGTATTTTTATGTATAATAGATGAAACATATCCATTTAAAGAGACAAATTCTTACTGCTTCTGGCTCAGACAGGTTCTCCCTGCCCCATCAGCCCCAGCCTCTGAATGTGGAATTCCTGACATTGAGTTTCATTTAGGATTCAGATAACTTCTGCCCTTGGCAAAACCACTGAGACTTGCAGACACCTCAAAGGAAGAATTTTGTCCTAAATTTAGGCAGCTCCCTGTCATCCCTCTGGCTGTGCGGTGAGAATCTGACGTGCGATGTGAGTCTGTCATACCTCACAAAACTTGCTCAGCATGTTCTCCCTGGAGACACGCACATTCTGCAGCATGAGGTACCCGTTGTCGATGTGCTCAAAACTCATTTTGGGACCGATGTCTCCTGCAGTTATGCCTGGAGCAGGGGAAAACACAGCTGCTTACTTCCACTTGAACTCCTCTCCCCATTTTGTGTCAGGGGGTCTCAAAGGAGAAGGTCACGTTCAGTTCTGCTTCTTCCCCAGCATGGGTGATCTTGCCTGAGGAATGAAACAGGCAGTTTGTTTCCGTGATCCATCTGTCACCCATGCTGGCCCGGGTTAGAACTGAGGTGTTAATACAGGGGTGGTCAGAGCAGCCCAGGCCTTTGGTTAGGAAGGCTTGGACTGGATATGCCATTAGATCTTCCTTCAGATAAAAATGTTGTAGTTAATGATACCTGTGACTCAGGTATCTGTCTTGGTTTGGTTTTGGCACTGTAAAACTCCCTGGGCACAATGTTTTAGAAAACATATAAGGGCAAAAGAGGCAGAGCACCTGCACAAGCACTGCGGTGTCTGGGGTCATTTACCTGGGCACAGTGAATGGTCCCAAAGGCTGCGTATCTGCACAATGAAGGGATGCACGCCATAGCACTTCCCCTGGACATACAGCTGAGCAAAGACCACTGTGTGTGTTGCTGACCTTCCCACTGTGAGGAGAAAACCAGTCACGTTCCCTTAAGATGAGGTACAATACAAACAATTCCACGGTTAGCAGTCTGTGCTAATTGTATCTTAGGTCTCGCTGACACGGGTGAGTGTAGGTGTGATCCACAGATGTTGGAAGCTAGAGATTGCCTAAACCTGTGCTCTGAGCTTGCTCATATCTCTCCAAAGTTGCATTATTATTAAAGCCAGTGGGGTTTGGATGAATAGTTTGTGTCAGCAGAGGAGAAAAAAATAATAGCTAATTAAAGACCTTGCAGAGCTGAGGGAGGGGGGAGTGCTGGGGCTGATAGAGCAACTCCAGTGATTTGCTGTGAAACACCTTCCTGAGGGAGCCATGAATTTCACACTTGAATTCTTCATGCTGAGACTGGCTGATGACGTGAATCCTTTATGCTGATGCTTTGTGCTGATGACCTCCCTGTGGTTTTTGGCTTTCTGAGTATTGTTTACAAAGAAGAGAAGATTAATTCCTGCAGAGGCAGGAGTTTCCCTGAGCTAACCTCTCCAGCCCTGCCACCTAAGGGCTTTTGATAGATGATGGTGGCTCCTTTCTGGCCTTTGAACTTGTAGAGAACCCTTTTGTCTCTTACTTGCCTCTTGATCTGTGCATCTCCTACTGCAGTTCTCTGCTAGAACCTGGGCCCTCAAACACAGAGGGGCAGAGTGAGCAACTGAAGGAGGCCAATGAGGAAAACCTAAGTATTTTGTGTGGTACTTACTGTCTCCAGGCCACCACTTCATGGCAGAGATCTGCGGTGTGTTCAGTATGAACTCCTGTGTAGCAATATCAAAGACTGCCGTTGTTTCCAAACCCTGAAGGTAAGTTCCTTTAAAAAAACCCAAAACAGTGTGTTTATGTATTTATATCTCTCGGTATCTCCTAATGTATGGCAAGGATGGAAAGAGTGGAGGATTCCTGGAGGCTGGTGTGGTCTTGTGGTTTACCCTCCTGGTGAGAACCATGGGATGATGTTCCCAGTGACCCCACACCATCTCCTGTAAAATTCTCTTGAATCATATGGTGCTCAGGCAAGATACCTGGTTCATGGTGACAACCATCATCTTGGGCAAGCTGCCTGGCTGATACCCTCCACCAATGGTTACTGCAATCTAACTATGCCATCTAATCATGAGCTATCTAACCATGAGCTTTCACCCCTGCTCTTGTTATTTTTGCCACACTGGCAAAACCAAAACCAGCACAACCTCCATCTTGCAGAGGGCCACTGAGGAACATCTACCTCTAGCATGCAGGTGGCATTCCCCCCCCCTCCAGTGAAGCACAGACACCTTGAACTCACATTCTTCTGAGAATCTGGGCCTTCTGTCCTATGGAAATTCTGTTTTCTTTGCAGCCTTACCGTGCCCCAGTTCAGTCTGGGCATAGCTTCCGATGAGCTGATACTGCATGGCGAGAGGAATCCATTTGGCAATCTGTTCGTCAGAGCCCAGCACTGAAATACTTCTCATGAAGATGGTGTGAAGAAGAAACGCGACTTCTCCTGACAGTGCCCTGCAGAGAAGGTGCACGGGGTGTTTTTGTACATGGATGAAGTTCCAGGGATGTGATGAATGAGGCTGTGACACTGTGATAGTCACCAGACAGTGCTACCTGCAGCCTTTTGATTTCTTCATTGTCCTACCTTAACCAACATACAGCATCAATACAGTATTGCAGGAGGCAATATTGCATCAAAGCCAGATCGTACAGGGCTTTGAGTGGCCTGATCTAGTGGAAGGTGTCTCTGCCCATGAATAATCTTTAAGGTCCTTTCCAAAACAAACTATTTTATTATTCTATGAAAATCACTCTTCCAAGCTGCTTTTGTTCCTTCTTTCTTAACACAGTTTGCTTAAGTGTCACTAGCTAATTACATATATATACATATATATAACTTGTTCTTAGCAAATGCTAAGCTCCTGAAAAATAGCCCAGCTCTGAAGCACTTGTGGCTCTGATATTGTGGCTTCTGAGCCTTTTGTATCTTTATTTTACACCACAGGATTTTTTCTTTCCTTGGTTATTTAAGTCACATTTTAAGCCTGAGCTAAATACCCCACCACCCTACCCTAAAACCCCCAAACCTTGGCAATTCACTGTGGGACATATGGAAGTGAATTACATACATGGGCATCTGAGTCTTAGATTTCTTGAACATTCCCATTGTGGGGAAGTACCTCAGTATGTCCCTGGCCATAGCAGGGGGTTGGAACTAGATGATCTTAAGGTCCTTTCCAACCCTAACTATTCTATGATTCTATATTGGGCTTGTTGCTGTACCATTCCCTGGGTGTTTGTTCTCACTATCACTGGACAGTACTGGGGTTCATGGAGATTTGGCCTGACTTGAGATGGGTATTTTCCCTTGTGGAAAATTCAAATACATCCTTGTAGCACCTGGCTTATTGTCTGTTTGGCTCCTTCACCATTGCCAGCTAATAGGGCTGCATGCATCCTAAGATACACTATTCTAGAATCTGCATATGGGAACTTGGTTACTCTAATTTCTATGCTGCAAATCAGAAACTCATTCATTTTAAGCTTTCCTTTTTGTGTGCAAGAAATCCTAAGAAAATATGAGGAATATAGTCCCTTTTCCTGGGATTCCTCAGAATAGATTGAATCACCTCACAGATATAAGTACATGTGCTCTCACATGTAAAAGTAAGTGGCTTTGCTGTTCTCAGTAGCTTGTATGATTGTTAGCACATTGCTTTACTGCAGTGCTCTAGTGAGCATCTCATTCTAGATAGATACCTTTCATTGTTAACAAATGACTATGACCTTTCTTTCATCCTGCCCTGAGAGAGAATCAGTCATGCTGAAAAAGTGGGGAGAAAACATGAACAAAGTAGTTGAAGGGAAATTGCTCTGATTAACAGAAAAAGACTTAATGACCCCTTGGCAGCCCATCCAGCAATGATGCTGCTTTAACTGCAATTTTAAAGAGCTCTTTTATATGTGTGCAAGTGATTCACTGTTTGGCACCAGGAGGCACAAGGACTTTGCTAGTAAGAGCTTGGTGCTCACCTGGTGTTTCATCAGGCCACAGTGCTCTTAATCCAGCAAAATGTGGTAGCTCAGGGCTGGTCCTGCCACAGCCCTTGGCATCAGGGGGCCTGATAAAAGCAAACCTATGGGAAATGTGGTTGAGTTTTGTCAGGTCTTTCAAATCTGCTGGGATTGTTTTGTTTCTTCTGAGGAAGGAGTGGAGAGCTGCTTGTTATAAGGAATGTAATGATCAGGTCCAAGAGCTCTCGACAGAAGAATTCCCCGTTTATCAGCCTCAGTAGCCAGCAAAGAGCTTAGCATAAAAAAAAAAAATCATAGTCTTTCATATAATGGGGAAAAACTTTATAGCAAGGCCTGTGCACTTGCATTTTCTTGCTGGGTGTGTAACCCCACCAGTTTGCACTGGTAACAGCAAGCCAGTAATACTTAGCAATGGGAGAAAGAAGGAGAGATGAGCAACTAAGATGTGGAGCTCAGCCCCATGCAAAGTGTTAATAAAAATGTCTGAAGGAAAGGATTGCAAGAACTGTTGTATTCTGGTGGCCTACAAACTAAAGTTTGTGGGGTTTTCTTCACTTTTTATTTTTAAATACAATATAGTTTTTCCAGATAGAGACAATGTTGTCTTTAATTCTTCCAGAAGTCAGCAATGTAATGGGAACAGCAGCACTTCCAATTCTGGTTATACATGTAAAAACATCTGAGGGGTGGTATCAGAGCTGTAGTATCAGAGCTGTAGTACAAGTAAGGAGCTTGCTGAGGTGGAAGTAGTATGTTGGGATGTGAACTGCTGTGATCTATCACACTGCATTGTACCTATGTGCTGCTCTTTGAAAAATTCCCTGCTGTGTATCATCATTTTCCCTTCTCTTGAGCGTGCTGCTAAGGTAAAAACCTGCAGCATATTTGTATCAGAACCTTATCTGTCAACTGCTGGCCTCTCCCAGCCTTTGCGGAAGCCTGTTCTTGTTGGCTACAAACCTTTTAACAAAACACTATTTTTACATTAAAAAAAAAGTATAAAATTACCTGTAAATATACTTAAATTCGGGTCCGTTCTCAGTCCATCCCATCTCGTGCATCTTTTTCTGGAGGTGAACAGCCTTTCTGACTGCAGCTTCATACTTCTCATTCTGGCTCTGGAAATACTGATTTTCTCTGCTAAATACAGGGTCACTTTCAATAGCTTCGACTGCAAAGCAACACAGAAGAGTTAGCTCTCCTGGGGCTGGGGAGGTGCAGGCAGTGTGGGCAGGACTGGGGTGGCGGGTACCGATGCTGTATTATTTAGGGTGACTATAGGCAGATTTTATTTTGCTATGCTGGCTCTGACTGCTGTCACACCTAACTCTGAAAAGCAGAGATTTGGAGAAGGAGTTGAGGAGGAGAACCCAGCAGGCCTGCAAGAGGAGTCTGCTGAGTGGAAATAATGACCATGCAAGTGAAAGCACTGTCCCTGGTCAGGGTGTCAGAGGTGACTTTGTGCCTCAGGCAGGAAACAGGTGTGGATCCCTCTTGAAGAGCTGTTCTGGTGGCAGCAAGAGCTGCGTTTAGCTAGGTTTTGCCCAGAGAGAAGCTAACAGCTCCGGCTGCCGAGTGTCCTGCTTACACCAGTGCTTTGGCTCAGGGCTCTAGCAGCCCTTCGCAACACTGTGAAGCAGCTCTTGGCCTCATTCTGTGTCAGCCCAAACACGCCCACTATTTACTTTGTGCCTTGAAACCTTGAGTCCATGCACGTTTAAGGTTATACTGAACTCCAGTTGCACTGTGAATTGTGCAGTCCCAGTGGTCTGTGCCATTTTCATTTGTTAAAAGTATAATATGGATGAAGCAATAGAAAAAAAGAGGGGTTTGATTCATTTTTTTTCTCTATCTAGCTATCACGAGTGAAAGCAGCTTAGCCTGCCTGAGCCAACCCATACAAGGAGCTCCACACCTGAATGAGGCTAATGTGCTGAGGAAGGCTGTTGGCTCAGTTCATGCACGGTGTGCATCACTGCACATCAGCACTAGCCCCTGCATGCATCCCTATTGCACAGGGATGCTTGCCTGTGTGATCCTCAGTCCTTGTATTCCAGTTCAACCAGTCTTAGCGAAGATACTGGGGATGGGAGCAGGGAAGGGACAGCAGGAGTGGCTGTGGAGGAGTCATGATTTAACACTAACAGGGAACTCCATCTCCACACTCCCACTTCTTTAAGAGGCGGGCAATAAGCAAATACCCAGGAGCACAAACCCCACCGGGCTGCAAAGGAGGAGCAGAAACAGAGGGGATGTAGCCATGCCCTGGTCAAGCGCAGCCTCATGATGGTCACTCACCCACTGCCCTCCGTATCCGAGTGTTCTCCTCCCCTCCATCCAGCAGGGCTGTGAGCTTTTCCACGCTGAAGGAGGGTGTTTGCCTCTCACTGGCAAGGTCGGGATTCACACCACCAACAGCTGAGCCCTGTGAGTACTTGCGGGTCTCCAACAAAGCCATCCCGGAGGCTGCTCTGCAAAGGGATGGGAGCTCTTTAAGTGCTAGCATGCCTTCAGTGGGTGATTGATGGAAGTGTTGGGTACAGGGAGGAGTGGTTTTAGTAGGTTGGCTAAGGTGGTTGGCACCTGCACAGGGGTTCTGTGAACACTGAGGCAATGTCTTGTCCTCATTGCAGTGGTATGGACAATAAAAATCTAGGGCATTTCTAAGCGCTTGAAGTGCAGGGTTTGTGATATCATTGTAAAACATAAAACCTTTTTCTTTCACCAGTCCGTCCCCAATATTTTATGAGAAGTCACTGCTGGAACATCCCACAGCCATGTGCTAATGTTTAAGGGAGTTCTTGGCCTATGGATGTCGAAGAGGCTCCTGGACCTGTGCTTGCAGTCCTGGCAGCTCTACCCGTGCTGCCTCGATCCTGCTTCCCATGGGGCTCAGCTTTACGTTAACTCCTAACCTTTTAGTTCCCGTGTTAGCAGGATTTGTTACAGGATGTTAATAAAGTAGTGGTGTGCAGAAAACAAAATAGATTTCCCCCCTGAAGAGGCTGCCTGCCTTCCCGAGCTACTTTTAGTACTGTAAGGAATTTAAACTCTGGAAACTCTTGCAAATATGTTCTTAATTTCCTGGGGTTTTTTTTGTTGTTGTTCAGAACATTAATTTATTATCCCGGGAGGGGGAAAAGCCTCAAAGCTGATTTCACAAGGTTGGAGTAACCCAGACCTACCCTTGAGCCGTTCCAGGAAGCGCCGGGCTCAGTGCTGGAGCACCGGAAGGGTTCAGCTGCCAGCTCCCTCTTCCGTGAGGCTGCGGAAGGAAAACCCGCTGTGTGTGTCCGCTGTGCTCAGACACAAACCCCACGTACCTTGCTCCATGCACCCTTCAGGGAGCCACACGGCTGCTGCTTACCTGTCCGGGCTCTGCCTGCCAATGTCCCCCCCGGCAGGGACCTTGCCCTGGGGCCGACGGAGCTGGACCCGCCCCATGGGCGTTCCTGCGTGTGTGTGTGCGGCGTGCGGGAGCTGACCCGTGCCGGCAGCGGCCTCCGAGGGTTTTCCCGTAGGGAAATCCCACAGCAACCGGTGCTGAAAGGGCTGGATTAGTTCTACTTAATAACATGCCGTTCTCCTGACCTCGCTTCCGGCTATCAGTGCATTGGAAGCTGCGCTTCTGGCTCCTTTTCTCCTGGTATTTTTAATTTGTACTTCTATTTTGTAGTCTGCTCTGGATGGAGGAGAGCATCCCTCGGGTGCTCACCGCTCCTTGTCTCTGGATTTGACTTGCTCAGGGTTTTCCCAGCTTAGTTATGGCACTTTCCTAAGGCCTTCCTGCTTTTGGGGATGCAAATCAGGAGGTTGGGAAATGTGTCTCACAGGCTAGGACATGCTGGGGGGCAGACGAAGGTTACCATGGGGTGCGTGCTGCTTTCATCTCTGTCCATCCTAAATCTGCTGCATTATATCTTGGTGTCTAGTGGGGGGCAGGAGCTGGCAACTCATCCCACCTGGCTACAGCAGGAGAGGAGTCCCTCCTGCCCACACTTCATTGCTGGGTCTGTGCTGCTGCTTCAGACCTGCTTGTCTCCCACTGGAAATTGCTTTGTCAGGGAAGGAGATGAAACAGGTGGGATTCACTGAACCGCAGGGGTGCTTTAACATGGGAAGTTGAGCAAAGGATGGGAAGTCAGATGGAGTTTTGCATATCTATCATTTTAAGCTTCAGCCTGAGTGAACCAAGCCCAGCAGCCATGAAGAACAACAATAAATCAGAGCACCTGACTGTAATGCAATGAGTGTGCTCATGGGCTTGGTGTGTTAGGGATGAATCTGGTAAAGATGCTGTGTGGCTCCATCACCCTGCCAATAGGACATCCTGTGGACATACTGCTTGGTATGCTGCACAGCATCACATCCCATGGTGTCTCAGGGTTGTCAGCACTTGTGAGCAGTAACTTCTTTCTGAAGTTTTCTGAGGGTTTTCTCTATTTGTTCTGCTGTTTCCTTCTGCCAGGGTCAGAAGTGCTGGGCCTTTTGCTTCTTGAGTGCTGTTTGCCATTGCTGAGGCAGTAATGAATTAGAAAGCAAAACATAAGGGTTCCCTGATAGGAAATTCCACTGCAGCAAACTATCTATGAGCACTTCAGGAGTAAATGCATAGGAAAAGAGACTTCAGCATGACCTGGATAAATTGCAAAGCTGGTATTGAAAACTCTGGCAGTAAGAAGAAATTCAGGCAATGGAGAAGTTTTGCATAGCTAAAAGGCAGTGTACTTTAAAGAGTAGAAAAGAGTATTTCTTACTTTCTTCTGCAAAAGAACTGTCACAATACGAACAACTGCCTTTGACATCTGTGCATGAAAGGAGGTGCGGGGTTAGTGGTAAGTAGTCCTGGGGCACAGCCCATTGAAATCTCCCCAGCCGGGGCTGTGGAAGGCTGATAAAGCACTTTACGTAAAGTCCTGCCTGGGTCCCTGGTCTCACGTCTCGCCAAAGGCCACGCTCTGCAGCGAAGACCTTTCCCTTTGTGTGGTTTGTGCCAGGGAATGAAGTATGTAACCTGCTGTGGTAGGACAACCAGTGAGCTATTGTTATAAGCAGCAACAATGTGGGAAGATGTTTAGTCAATGAGCCCTTATCCCTGATGATGAGCTGACTGCTCATGGGTGTGGAGCATTGGGAATACCATGTACCTCCCAGTGTGGATCCCAGCAGATACCTGGTGTCAGAGAAATGTGTTTAGTGCTGCTAAAATGCTTTTAAAATACTAAAACCCAATGAAGTGTCAGGGTTCCCTTTCAGCTCAAATCCAGATTTTTGAATTAAACCCAGGGGCAATGTGTTTCCTTGGCTTTGTAGGTCTTACCCTGCCAGGCAGTTGGGCATCTGTGGCCAGACAGAAATCAAACATATGGGAAGTTTCAGTGCACAAAGCCTGATTCCACAATGTTCATGCCCTTAAACTGTCAGCAAATTGAGATAAAGTCTGGAGATGAGCAATGGGTGCAGCATTGGGGCAGATAATGAAAAGAGTGTATTGATGGGTAGGTTAACACAGCACTAACAAAGGAGTTGCTGTTGGACTTCACTGATCTTTATGTTCAGTTTATTTGGCTGTTGTCTGCTTGCATCCTCAGAGCTTCTTCAGTTCCTTGTGGAAGAGAGCAAAATATACAGTCATCATTTAGTTTATTTCTTCACAAGTGCCCACATTAAACAGTGTCAGTTGAGTTGTATGACATATAATTTTAAATAACTGTACAAACACCAACACAGAAAATAGACTATGTACCACATAGGCAACATACACAGTGCAAAAAATTGTCTTCCATCAATACTCTGATAATCTGTATCTTCTGTATACACCACATTTATTCAGGAATGTGTTTCAGGGACATAGGGAAGAATTCATTTAAAAGAAAAACAAACACAGACACCCCAAAATCTTCCTGGTGATGCCTACACTGATGATACCACCTCCATGCTGCCATGAAGCACAAGAGCATGGCTGAAGGTTGTACAAGCTCTTGTCTGAGCCCAGGTGGTTCCCAGTTCACAGGGGTGGAAAAGCTGTAAATGTGTCATTTCCCACGTGCTGTTACAGACTGCTGAAGCCAGTGATGAAGCGCGGTATGTCTTGCTGTGCGCCATGGGGCTGCCACAGCCTGCCCTGGCCCCATGGGAGCTGCCAGTGGCTGGTTTGGTGGGTTGGTCAAGTGTGTGGATGTGTGGCTGGGTCCCAGCTCACAGCCTGCAGGGTCCTGGTGAGCTCAGGGTCAGGGCTTTCTGCTGTCTCTCCACTGCTGTAAGGAATTCTTGTGGCTCTATTAGCTCAGTCTGTGTTAGGACAGTGTGACCTAGTCCTCTGTTTCCCTTCTGGACATGCACTGAAAATGGCCCAGACACCCCTTAGCAATGACTGCACTGGAGTGCAGCCCCACTCCGTGCTTGGTGCACACCACATCGTAGGGAGGCACCTTGATTATTATTATTATTTCCAGATAATGTTTTTATGCTCTGGAAGATCACAGCAAAATGTTTTCAACTGTGTCAGTGCTGATCTGAGCATTCAGCCTACCATTACTGGATGGCTCCCACCCAATGACTTGCATAAACGGCCCTGTCCCAGCCCAAGTGAGCTGATAACACTGATTTCACTGGTGCATATGGAGTGATAGATTGCCTCTCCTGCAGTGCATTTCCACATGTGGCAAAATTACACATTAATTTGCTGAATTTTTTTGAGCTCTTTGATCAAGGTTACTTTATCTCTGCTGTAACCCCTCACAAAACCCCAGCAAGGTAATTCTGGCTTGTGATTTAAACCGATGTTAGCTGTGGAGCATCATGCAGCATTCTTTACAGCTGTGTACAAGCATCCTTAGTAACACACTTTTTTTCTTGGAGAAATTTGGCCTTTTTTCCCCCCCCTGAAAAAGTGGTTGATGCTGCTTCTTCCACATGGTTTTAATCATGACCTGTAAGAAAAGCTTCAGAGTTAGAAAGGACATCATAGATCCTTTTAGATCTTGTTTGACCCCATAGTGACCATGTGGACTGGATGATGAGCTTTAAAACTACCTTAGAGACAGTGCTGTGAGATGGGGCTCTCAAGGACTGAAAATGAGCTAAGGGCTCTTATAGTTGCAGAAGCCCCATACCTCTATCACTGCTCTCAGCACGTGATGTGGCTAAGGTATTTTACTCAAGCTGCCAGGTTGAGCAACATCCCTTTGAAATGAAACACCCCACTGGACCAGGGCGATTAGGGAACGGATTAATAACGTTTTAATAAGTATATGATAAATGCCCAGTTTCCCTTAATTTACTTGTGGATACACTGAAGATGTGTAGATGTTGTTTAACCAGATATTACCTTCCCAGCTAAGTCCATTGAGGCTTGCCATCCAAGAGCCAGTTTAAAGGCAGTTGGTAAGTTATGCTGTTTAGGCTTTGAGTCAGTGCTGATGTGAGAAGTAAGAAGATGAGAAATCCTGAAGGTGCAATTTTAGCTCTAGATGTGGACACCTCAGGGCATGACTGTGACAGGCTCTTTCCATACATGGTGCAAATGCACCCTCTACCTCATAGAACCGCAGACTGGTTTGGATGGGAAGGGACCTTAAAGCTCATCCAGTTCCAACACCTTCCACTAGAGCAGATTGTGCCAAGCTCCATCCAACCTGGTTTTGAGCAGCCTAACTCAGTTTTGCCACACCAGTAGAGAGATTTTTAGCTTTGCAAGGTAGCAACTGAAATGAAGTAACTCTGACCTCTGGAAAAGGGGATAAGAAGCACTGACATTCTTGCATCAGTACCTAATGCAATCAGTAGCACCTCTCCATCACAGGATGTGTTTTTGTGGGTTCCTGTGGTAGCTCATGTCCAGCCGCTGGGTGAGGGGCTGGAGCTCAGTAGTTCAGGGGTAAGAAGCAGTTTGTCTGTCTGCTACATCCACAGGGATCTGCTGCCAGGTCACTGCACACTTCCATGTACACGTATGCTGAAAACAACCAACCTTTGCTTTCTGCTCAGAGCATTTGCCTCACACTTGGGATGCTGATGGTATAGCCCGATGTATTTCCTGCCTGAGTGTGGAACTGCCTAAATAGCTCTTTTCTAATAGGTTTGAGATGCAGTTTAAAGGTGAAGAACAGTTGCACCTCCTGTGCTGCATTGGTGTGGGCACACAGAGGTTGACTCTTCTAATGGGTGTGCTGCTGGGACACAGCCTTAGCCAGGCTTGACAGTGATCCACTGTGGTCACAGGGGCTGTTCTCAGTAATGCACAGATTGTCCCTTTTAGTTATCACATCAGGTTTCTAGGAGGTTCCAAACCTGCAGTCACCCTCCTGTCACCTCATGCCTGGTGATCCTGCCTCCAGGAAGTAGCAGAGATCCCCCAAACCATCCCTCCGCAGGCTTCCCTGGCTTAAACAGTCTCTAGGGTTAACCAAGAGTTAGCTGCATATTAGCATGCACCCACAATCTGAGGGGGAAACAACATTGTTTCTCTCTGAATCTCCTTGTGTGAGTACTTCAGTGAATACTGCACCTTTTCCACAGTGATACCTCCTGGCTGGGAAAACCTTTTTTGTGCCTTCTACTGGAGCAAGTGTTAATAGCCGTAAGTAGCCCCAGCGATGCGGCTGTGAATGTCCACCATGTACAGAGATGTCAGAGTGTGTGTGTTAGCACCCGCCTTGGCAGGATCCCTGTTGAGTTTTGTCAGAAGCTACACTGCTTTCTCATCCCCAGTCACCGTAGATGTTCTTCTCAGGTTTTCTTTCACTTTAATGAATTCTGGTGCATGGTCTTCCTGCTTCTCCTGCTCTTTCTCCAACTGCAAGAAGGAAAAGTCACTGTTATCTGTGCATATTAAAGGACAAAAGTGCATTAGCTGCATTGACACAGTAGTCTTCATTATTGAGGGGTGTCCAGTTATTATGGCTCAAAGTTGAAGTATAGAATACATGGGTGCTCTCTTTTCCCAAACCATTATACCAGAGCCATGTTCATCCTGAATCTCTTTCTCTGGCCCACTGAAACATTAATTCGTTTTGTTTTCCTCCAGAGAGAATGTCTCCAGCAGAAAAGCAGGGGAGTGCTTCACTTCAGACCTGGTGTGGAGGAGGGAGAAGGAGGTTTGAATCCTTCCCAGCAAAGGAGGCCCTGTGAGTCTGGGAAGACCTCTCAGCATTAGGTTATTGTCTAAGTCCTTACAGTGCTTCACCTTTATATGCAAAGTCTTTATGGATCTGTCCCTAAACCACCTTTTTCATTTTCCTGGTTCTTCTCTAAGAGTAGTGGGCTTTGGTTTTTCAGTCATCTTCTCTTGCCTGATGTTATTGCGAGGGAGCTGTTGTGTCATTAAATAAACTAGTTTCATCCATTTGCAGTGCAAATACCGGAAGGTAGGACAGGGAATGACTTTATTTTCAGCGGCAACAACCCTGCTTGCTGCTTGCACTGGTTTGGGTAAGAGGAGCAGGGGAATGGCTCTGCTGCTGACGAGCACCTATGCTCAATATTGCTTTTCCCAGGCATATTTTTGGCCAGGGTGCACACCAGGAACTGCTTCCAAAAGCAGCTGGGATGTGATTGCTGCAGCATTGCACCTTCCAGTGCTTCCACAGCCTTTCACCACTCACCCCAGGATCCTGAGCACCCCCTGTGATGGGTGCAGCAAAGCACACCCCAAAGACACCACGTGGGACCTGGAGGAGACCCAGGGCAAGTGGTGTGTGGTGGGGGTCCTGGGTGAGGTGGTACAAGCAAGGTGAATCCCACTGTGAGGATGAAGGTGCTGCAGGATGGACTGTTTCCCCTTTTACGGAGGGGTAGCAAAGCTATACCTTGGTTTGAACGTCAGCCCACTCATCTCCTCTGTGTTCTGTGCCTCATGCAGGGTCATTAGTTTAACCCAAGGATGGCTTGAAAACCCAGTTCTACCTGGTCCAGCCTCTGGTGCCTCTTCAATAGCTCTTTTTCAAAAGGACACTGCAATTTCTTTGCCTCTTCCTCTTCCTTCTTCTTTCTGATCAGCTGGTTTCGCCGTCGGTGCTCGAGCACCCGCTGCAGCTCTGGCTTACTCTCCATGCTCAAACCTCTGTGGATAAAAAGCAGATCAATCAGGGCAAAAGAACTAACATCCTATGGGTGTAGCCACTGACAGCCCAGAAACCCCAATGCTTTTCTCAGCCCTAAACAGAAACATCAGGGACCTGGTCCACAAATCCACCCACAGCGTTTTGAGAGTGTTTCCCTACTGCTGGGATGGTTCCTGGGGTTGATTGCTTTGGGTGGGCAGAGAGTTTGCTGTCCTCGTATGCGGCTTGTGGTGATGGAAGTCTTGCTAATGCCATTACATTGAGCTTGCAGGGTAGGGTGTGGAAATGGGACCTTCCCTGGCCCTTGCTATTGCCAGTTTAACGGTGTCAGTGACAGATCGGGCTGCGCTGAGGGCATGTTAAATAATGACGATTTTTTTTCCACCAGCAGGGGTAGTCATTGATCTGCAGTAACTGCCGCGGCAGCTGCATTCCTCCTTTTTGCGTCCCTCCTTTGTGTCAGAGCTGAGGGCTCGCCATCCCCCTGGTGACATGGAGAGTTTGGGTCAAGAGGCCAAAATGAAACCTCCTTTCCTCTTAGAAGCCAGAGCTTTTGCGCCTGGCTCCCCTTCAGCTGCCCAAGCATCCCAGAGGAAGCGGGGCTGCTCCGAAGCATCTCAGATGGGCACGGGCTGCTCCAAGCCCTGGTCTGTGGAAGACTGGGTCACAGGGAAGAAGACATGGCAAGGACGTGCAGGCAAGGTGTAAATGCATGGTAAAGAGATAGAAGAAGTTCACTAAAAGTGGTGACTTTCTGCCCTGCTGAGCCCCAGCCACAGAAAAGCAAAACCTGAAACTGCTGGGAAGGTGAACATTTGCTGAATTCAGGGAATACTTTACTGCAACTGCAATTTCACTGAAAACCAGATTATTACAATGTGGTGAAGATTGCATTGACACATCTATCTTCTGCAACAGCAGCTGGAATGTACGTAATGGTGCAAGAAAATACAGAACTGGAAGTAATTGACTGAAGTTGTATTTTTGAGAAGAAGGTGGTGGAGACCCCAAAGCTGTTACATGCAAGGAGCAGGACCTGACCACTTTCATGGGCTGGGTTTAACACTCATTAAAATCAATGGGCTGAGAGTATTTACAAGTCCTGTTGTAAAATGTGAGGTGTTTGGTGTTCCTGTGGTGAAGGTCTGTTTTGAGGCGAGGAGGGGACTTACCCATTTCTGTGTTTAAGGGCTTGCTTTCATCCTTCCAGTGGCATGTTTAGTGATGCTTCTTACTGTAATTTGGGGTTTTTGCTTTATGACAGGATAAAGTTCATGGCAACATCAGTGAAAGTGGCCACAGCATTGGCCCAAGAGGTTTCATCATGGTTTTTCAAGGCAGGAGGAACTTGGATGCTGCAGAAATGCTTTTCCCAAGGCTTAAGAGAAGGCAAACCTGCCTTGGCTTGCTGGAGACAGCTTGCAGTGTTGCCTGTGGATTTGTTACTACTCTCTGATTTAGTCAGCCTGTGTTCTTAGTACCCAGAGATAAGAGTTCTGTTGCACAAGATGCTGCTTTGACTTGCTTCTCCCTTTTGCTTAAGGGGAAAAAACAATGGCAAAGCAGAAACAGAAGCAAGTCATAGATCCTTCTCTCTCCCCTTCTGCCCTCTCTTCCTCTATAGTAACAAGTAGCAGGAAGCAAAACTGGTGGATTTGAGAGTGACAAGAAACCAGTGATGATGGGTTATTGTTCACAGTAGGGTTTGTTTCACATATTTGCTGAAGAATATTTTGGAGGCCAGAGCCAAAGTGGGTTTAAACTGATGTCTGAGATGTACGGGACTATAAGCAGAGGGGTCAGGAAGTGCAGGATGGCTGCAGTGGAGGTGATGGCACAGATGGATGTAACATGGTGGCAGCTACAGAACTAGAATACGCAGTGATGATGTGCTTTTTTTTGTCAGTTTCAAGTTCAGCTCAGTCTGATGCCCGTGGGGTCTGTACCTCGTCTGTCACCGTTCCTCTCTGCTCTCTCCATTGCAGGGATTTTTTGATTCCATCACACTCAGACTGAAATAACTGCTCTGTGAGATCAAAGTCAGTGCTGATGGGGAAGCCTTTACCCTGAGCAGCATCACCAGGCAGGAGATGGTCACTCTCAAGCCAGAGTGTTTTAAAAATATCTGGCTGATTTAGTTACCTCTGCCTTGATGTTGGAGAACAGCCTGGGTATGGGCCCTGTAATTCTTCTGATTTTGGGAAAATCAAACCCAAGCCCAGGCAGTGCCGGTATTAGTTAATGCACCCTGCTGCCAGGCTTGATTGTTTGCTGAGTTTAAATGTGTGTCTGGTTCTCGTGATGACTGTATCCTTTTGAAGAGGCTGTGCTTCTTTTTAGATGGGCAAAGTGCTATCATGTCACAGTGTTTCAGGGTGTTCAGAAAACGCCAAAATAAAGCCAGCAGATTTCTTGCTGTGCTTAAAAGCCTCTGAACTGAATATACTTTTATTGCACTCATGTTACAACATTTGTTGCAAAATAATGATGTGATTATAGGTTCTCAGACACTGATGTAATTTTTCTGGTGTTGTATTTGTACCCCTAAAGACTTAAATTGGGTGATGGGGTAAGAGGTCAGGGAAGTGGATTCTAGTCTATCTTTACCTGTTGGATTTTTAGAGACAGTGATTAGCTTCCTCTTTGTACAGATTATCTCACCCTGGTGTGTTCCCTTTCAATGTCTCCATCCAACCTGCACCTCAGACTGCCTCTGAGGTGACCTTAAAGCACACAGGAATGCTGTACATTGCTGGGGACTTGGCAAATCAGTAATGGAGATACAAAAACCAGGACCAGGGAGAAAACTTGTGGGACACCAAGAAAGTGACTGTAGGGATGCCTTGCATCTTCTGGTTCTTGAGGGATTCAGGTGGGTAGAAATAGCAAGCAGCTCCAAGGAGTCCTAGCTGGTGCTTAGGGGTGAGCAGAGGGCTTTTCGTCCTGCTTTTGGTTTGAAACAAACTGTCACATCAGAGAAAAGAAGAAAGGGCTACAGCAAGTTCTACACTGTGTTTGGTTGCAAGTGGAAGGGTTTATTGGGCCCTTCCAACTCACAGCCTGTCACTGGCACTTGAGCTCTGATGGCTCAGCACCTCTCAGACCGCTCCAGCATCTCTTACCTTTTGTGGTTCATCAGCAGCTCTCTGTGCAGCTCTTGATGGCTCTTCGAGGCTTTTATAGGATTTAGGAGCTTTTTAGGTTTGATGAGGTCTGGGTTTCCATCTATGTAGTCTGGGTGAGTCAGGATATTCCCACTGTCTGGTTGCTCCCGCTGTATTTCAGTGTACATTGATGCTGGAAGAAAAGAGAGGTGTTTGCATGAGAAGTCTTGCCCTGCTATGGTGGGGGAATCCCTGGAGTTCTCCTCCCCTGGGTAAGACAAGAGAAGAGATGGTGCCTGCCCTGCTGCTTGACACCTGTGTCAGTGTCTGCGTGCACGTGCCTCCATGTGCTGCTGAGGGTTTTTTAGAGGCTTTAAAACATATTTCCTTTGTGTTGTTGATGAGACATTTATTAATTAGATCTCTGAAATCACTTGCCAGCTGCTTGCTTTAGTGACTGTAGTGTTGAGTGCCAAGGATTAATTAATGCAAGATAGGTCTAACTAACACTTGAAACAGCCATGGATGTGGACTGTGCTGAGCTGTCGCTTTGGTCCTCCTGGCTGGGGCTGTCAGTCCCTTAGCACAAGTGGATGCTGTGGGGTTTGAGGGGCTTCCAAAACATGAGCCTGAAAAAGTGCTGCTGTGTCTGAAACCTCTTGTCAAGGAAAGGTTTTGCTGATATCCTGCTGGCCTAATAATCAGGATTGAGCCCAAGGCTAAGAAAAGCATAGTTTGCCCAAGCAGTATGTGATCATGCTGTAATAATTTGTATGTTGTGGATGTAAGAACAAGAGCCCACTGTTTTGGAAGTGATGGCAACTTGGATTTCAGGCAAACCATGGGGCATGTTCACTCTTCGTATTTTCCAAGTGCCCTATATTTCCCCTTTACAAAAAACCCTATATAAAGTGAGTGCAAAGCACGAGTTATAAGACAAACAGCATGCAGTGGGCTGTGTCTTTAAATACAGAGCACAGTGGGGTTGCCAACAGTTATTCAGTGTCCGGTCTAATCAGGGACTCAGAAAGAGCAATTTATTCCTGACTATTCACTTGAGCAATTTGGAAGTTTACCAGTGAGAACAAAAAGTCCCAGGAAAAGGGTATAGACAGCTCCATGTCTCCAAGCGTCTTATTACAGTATTTTTAGGGGCCTAGTGTGAAGCTATATGGGTTGGCGGAACAGCAAGGAAAACAATTGTTCAGTAATGTTGCCTCATTCTCTTACTGCAATCTCATGTATAAAAGGAATAAAGCCCTTTCTTTTAAATCAATAAAACAGAAGGCAAGAGAAAGCAGGCTAGGTTATTCTTTCATAGTCAGTAAGTACTTATCAAATGTGAAGTGGATTGCAGTCAAACAGAATTGTGTGGGGAATAATACTGCTGGAGAAATGAGTCAATATCAAACAACTTCTCACTGAATGTTAATGTGGGCAGTGCCCTACTGCTTGGGGAACAAAGGAAAACAAATCAGAGCCCATTACACGAGTGTAATTGGGGTGAATAGTTCAGTACATATTTAAAGGGCGCTTGGAAGCGGGAACCAGTGCTTTCTTGTATCAAATTATTTTCCTCTAGGGTCATAGATCAGTGGTGGCAGAGGGAAGCTGGTGTGGTTTGATGTTTGTTTGATGGCAAGTGCCAGGCTGACTCAAACGCCTGCAGGGCCGGACTCCACAGGTTGAAACTGGAGGCTCAGTATTGCCTTCCAGAGGGATGCAGGGACTGAAGAACAGCCAAGGGTTAAGGCAGCACAATTTCATGGTTAATTTTTGTTGGATGAAAGCCAGGCTCTGAAGAAAACGTATTCTTTTTTTTTCTTCTACTTCGCTTTTTGGTCTTTTTTTATAGGAGAAGAGGCAGACAAAAGCCAAGGAAGGAAGGTACAGAAGCAAAGGTTTGTTTTGGCATGAATGAAATGAATGAGCTCCCATTTCAAATGGCAAAGCAATGTCTTCATTCTTCAAACAAGAAAGTTTCTCCATGGACTAACTTAAATAAAATGACAGGTGTTTTTAATGGAAACACTGTTTCTGGACAGCTATAGTGACAAACTAGCCTCAGCGTCACTGTGATGTCCTGCTGCCCTTTTCCTACTGTTCCTGTCCTGTCATTTAGATCAGAGCTGCCTCCAGTGAGAGAGATGCCTGCACTTGCTGTGTGCTGGGTATCAAATCCTGCTGCACATCAGAAGAGCTGGGGGGTATTGGTATTGATTCTGGATTTGTCCATCCTAAATCTGCCTGTTGTGCTGTGCCAGGGGATAATGCAACATGCAGTGAGCGAAATACTGTAAATGGCTGTAACTCTAGTAACTTTGGCGGCTTTCCTTCTATACAGTGTAGCTCCTGGGCCCTGCTGCTGAGATCTAATAGCTCTTGGGGCACTGGTGTAGCACAGCTACTGATAAAGTGCTGTTTTCCCCTTCCTCCATGATGTATGGGTTTCCTTTTGTAGCTCATGAGAGTCCCTTCTTCCCTACTTCCAAGATCCACATCCCAGGAGATTTGCTTGGGGCAGGCTGTCCCACATCCACAATAGGGCTGATACCTAGTAGTGTACAATGCTATTCAGTTGTCATCCAACCCTTCAGGTTGGTCATGTGCTATTTCCATCCCCCAGACACACAGGATGATCAGAAGCTTCCCCCTACCACCTTTTCCCCCCACCAGCTTGGGGGACCCTGTGCTTATGCAGCATTTTGGAGGAGCACCGTGGTGAGGCTGGAGGTGTTGAATCAGTCAACATGGTTATTTCCAGACTGCAGCAATCTAACCGTATTTACTGAAGGCAGATGGGGAACTTTCCCCTGAAACCAGTATAATTGAAGAAAATACTGGGAAGGAGAAAGTGGGAGGAACTGAAACTGATTGGAAGCATTTCTGGCTAGGGCTGTTAAATCAGTACGCACAAGTCCTCACAATGAGTGCAATTTGCCTGAATGATGCTGCAAGAGCCAGGACACAGCAGGTAGCTCTGAGCTTGCTTTTCACTGTGCTAGGTGTGTCTAGGGGTGTGCAGACACCAACCTCAAGAGTTTGGCTCATATTGCTGCCCTGGGGACAAAGTCAAAGCCTTGACCTTGTCCCTAATAGGGACTGCAAGGAGCCTTGAACCTTGTTACAAAACCAGCATTTTAAACCTTCAGAAGACCTTAGTCTGGAACAATTCCAGGAATGCCTTCATTTTCATTGAGCAGGAAAAGAAAAATGAGAATGTAAAAATCCTGGTGCATCTGAAACACGGCTTGGGGTCATGCTGGGAATAAGGACAGGGCATCCTTTCTGCTGCAGGTTGGCAGATAGGGACCCAGTGCAAAATGTTTGTCCTGTAGATCTATCATCTTCAAGACCTGATGTAATTCGTGTCCCTGTAAGAGCAGATAGACTGCTATCAGGCTGCTTTTTCTCATTATTTATAGTGCTGGAGGTATAAATCAAGCCAGGTCTCTGCAGTGGATTTACAGCCAGATGTATGTTCTTTCATGATTCAGCCGTAGATCAATGAACAAGGCTTTGCTTTCGCACCTCTTTGGCCACCATCATAAATCAGCAAAAGGTGTTAGATATTTTTATATTGTTCTTGGCAAGATATGAACAACAAAAAACATGTGCATTTTAATACCCTCTGCTGTACTCAGAAAAACAGTGTGACCTTTTAAATACTTCTGCTTTGGAGTGTTACTTATAAAACGTAGCTGTGTTTGCTTCAGCTCACTCAGCCTTTTGCTTGCTTTTGAATATTTTCCCTTTCCTCATTTCTAGAAGCCTGAGGCTTCTAGGAAAGGTACCTCACAGGAGAGTGGCCAAAGTGACTTGTCTATAAGGAAAAAGCAAGGCTGCCTGGATGAGGAGGCCAGAGCCACTGGCAGATACATGGAGTTTTCTCTCTACTCCCAGCCTTAGCTGTGATATGAGCTCCCAGTCTTGATTAGTTTTCTAGGAGACTCCACAGGGAATATTAGTATCTTTGAGGTGTCCCAGACCAGCCACCCTCCTTCCCCAGGGTGTGGGACTGGCTGGAAGAGAAAAGTGACATTGTAGCATCTTAGTCATTTCTGACCTAAAGCAAAGCCCAAATTCTTGCTCAGACCACCTGGAAATGCTTATAAATCCCCCACTTCCTGTGAAACTTGTGATAAAAATCTGCAGTCTGCAATCCTGGGGCAAATTGTTTACACTTCTGATTATACTCAGCTCCAATATTTTGGGGCACAGGGTATCAGGCAGGTTTGGTGCAACATTAAGTTCCTTTGAAAACCTGAATGTTCCAAATAATGCATTAAATATACCCTGCTAGGACCATAAAACACAATGGGCTGCTTGGACTGGCTCATGCCCAGGGATAGGCACCGGACACAGGTGCTTGATCACAGCCAGAGCTGAGCTATGCTTCCCTTTGCTGCTGCTGCTCTTTGGTTTTCCCTGACTTGGGGGACATGCCCTTCACAGAGCATTTATTTAGGATTAAGTGATTTGTCTCTTCTTGGTGGGTTGCCCTGTGAGACCCTCTGCATCCGGACTCTGTGCCTTGTGCTGCTCCCTGCGCTGCAGCTGGCAGCCTGTTCCACCATCCTGTTGGGATGGAAATAATCCTCAGGAATGTTAAGGCGATTAACAACAGCCTTGGAAAGGGCAGGTAACCACAGGGGTCCAGCTCTGCTTACAGCTGCCTGCATGGCTCCAGCCTGTTCTTCACAAAGGGAAAATCGAAAGAGATTGAAAACAAAATTAATCCAAAGCTGTTGGGTGGAGGTCTGGGCTCCTCTCAACTTGTGACTGCTTGGGAGAATGGGAGTACAGCAGTACACCCCCTTTTTTTGCTGACACTGCTCTTTGTGTCAGCACTTCACTTTACCTGAAATCTATAAAGCAAACGTAGTTCACAGTCTTTTATTTCTGCTATCTGTGTCATTTAAGGACTGATTTTCCAACTTGAGCATCTCAGGGCAGATGATGACCAAACTGCTCTTGTTAAAATATACTCTGTGGGCATCCCTTCCTGGGCAGAGATGGGCCTCTGTGAAGTGCCATCCACATAAAAACAGGCAGCAGGCTTTATTCTGCAAATGGGATTCAAGCTCAGAGGATATTGCACTTTGTAAATTCTGTGAAGCCCTTTTAAGGTCCTGTTACTTGGTAGAACGGATGAGACTGAGCAACACCTTCAGGACACCCAGGGTCAGAGCTCTGGGTCTGGGTTTGTAAAACCACTGACTCAAGGGACTGTTTTCAGGGCAGAAATGATCACTTAAAACTGTGGCTACAGAGAAGAGCCTCTGGTTTTCTGGATGCCTGGGGTTTATTCAGGAATGAGTCTCTTTTAAAGAACCAACAGATTAAGGAAGGGCTGCTGAAAGAAGCTGGTCATACACATCCTACAAGTAAAACCAACACAGCACGTGTCAGCAGAGCCGGTTTGAGCTGTTTACGAAAGGAATGTGAGCCTGGGAAATGCTGTGAGTTTCTGACACATTTAACTGCAATCATGGGGAAGCCTTCCCTTTTCTGGACTATGGCATCTGCTCCCTGGGGAGCCCTCCTTTCCCCAGGATGAGGGTTCCTGGAGGGGATCAGGAGAGGGCATGGGATCTTTAAACTAGCCTCAGCTCTTTTTAAGCACTGATACACTTCTGTTAACTAAAAGTTGAGACTGGGTTCTTTTTCACTTTAGAACATGAGCTTTCAGTCAATGCATTTTCCCTGTCTGACGTGGAGCTGAGGTTTAGTCCTGTACCTTTGCCCATGAGAGTGTAATAGCAGAAAAGGTCCCGCTGTATGTTAAGACTTACAAATAAGGAAGCTGAAAGTTTGTCATTTTGGATTCTGGAATTGATGGGTTTTGCTAATTTGTGTGATTTTCCTAATGTTAATTGTAATTCAGAAACACAGAATAGCTGGGGTTGGCATCATGGTGCAGGGAAACAATTGTATGTTTGTCTCTGTGAGCCCCAAAGCTTCATGTGGCCAGAGCAGCTTCTGGGTGTGCAACTGCATAGTTGGAGGATCTCCTGCTGGGAGGACAAGTGGTTTGACCTCAAACCTGGGCACTTGATTTTGGAAGCTGCTTTCTGCATGGTTGGTAGGTTGAGGGTAGAGTAAGGCACCCAGATGCCAGTTTTAGAGGGTTGGGTCATAGAACCATGGAATGGTTTGGGTCGGAAAGGACCTCAAATCTCATCCAGCTCCAACCCCCTGCCATGGGCAGGGACACCTTCCACTAGAGCAGGTTGCTCCAAGCCCCGTCCAACCTGGCCTTAAATGATGACCCTTAAATGATGCTCTGTGAGGGGAGGCTCGCAGGTCCTGGAAGCCTGGGTGAGTGACTGGTGAGTCCCCACAGCCAAACCTGCAAAACACACTCTACTGCCCCAAGTAATCCATGTGTGGCTGATACACAGTCAAACCCAGAACAAAATATCTGCCATTCCTTCACATTAGCTTAATGACTGCTGTGGCTTAATGCTGTGATGATGATGTTAACAACTTGATGCTGTTGTTGATGATGATACTATTGTTGATAATAATATTATGTTGATATATGTTGATAATAATAATATTATTAATAGTAATGTGGTGAACTCAAAGACTGGCAGATGCTAATCGTTACCTTCCCTGGGTGAGATGTACCAGCTCCCATCCTCACTGTGATTTTCCTCTCTTGTTCCTGCTCTTCCGGCAGCTCAGGAGTGTCTCTTACTGATGGACCTGGCATGTTCCCCCTTGCTTGTCACCAGGCGACCATATCACAAATAAATGATACGTGTGCTCTGGAAAGGAGGCAAAGAGCCTTTGTCTGCTTCTAATCTATACTTTTAAATAATTAAGCAAGGCTAATTCTGGTAGTTATAATGCAATAGGATGAACGTAACTTGATGTGGCTGCCGTGGGAAGCAGTTCCCAGCTATCAACAGGCTGCCTTGGGGCAGCAGGCATGCACACCCTTGCTCCCCTTCACTCAGCCCTGGCATTCAGGGATAACCCCCATGAGGTCAAGGGGTCAGAAAGGGAAAGATCCCTAATGGAGATGTGGAATGAGGCAAGGAGACACAACCTTGAAGCTCCCAGCACTGCTGTCACACGTCACCACTATTCCTGCTCTACCTCCCTCATGAGCACATGCTGGGGATGGGGCTACCCACCAGTACAGCAGTGCTCTCCCACCAGTATAACCAGTCTGCTCAGTCCAGCCAGTGCCCCCAGTCCTGCCCACCCTTGCCAAGTACCGTGCCAGCCTAGGGGGCACACAGAGCAGGCACACAGAGCAGGCACTGCGCTCAGCCTGGACTGCTCATACACCACCTTCCACCATCACCCCAAAATGCAAAGGATCCCGGGTGTCACCGTGGTCACCCACTGAGCTTTGCACTCACACACGTGTGTTTGAAGGAGAGGAATCCAGGCAGGCCTGGGGCTAGCTGAACTCACTGCTTTGCAGAGGTTACTGGTTCCCTCTTTGGGTTGGGTAACGCTGGAAGCACTTGTACAGTCAGGCAGCAGCAAGCTCCCCTCTGCCTGCAGGCAGGCAGGATTGGGTGTGCTGGTTAATCATTTTGTTTAATTACCTTGGACTGTGATAAGGAAAGATAACAGGGCTGGGATCCCACTCTGTTAGCAATCACCAAGGGACATCAGTCCCATGCCTTTTGCAAGCAGCAAGTTTAGTTTTGTTAAGCAGTGACAGATGCCTAGCAGTCTTTCTTCATAATCACAAACTTACTTTTAATATCTCATCAAAATTTGCCCTGCACATTTGCCTGCCTATGATAGAGACATGCATCAATCATTAATGAATGTTTTAAGGTAGCTCAAAGGTATTTTGTGGAATGCAGATAAAATCCTCCCACACTGAGTTGCAGGGATTGTATTAGCAAGTGCCCCCTGCCCAGCCCAATGACTCTCCAAGAAGGTTTGAATTGCAGCTAAGGGAATTCCTGTGGGATACAGGTCCATTTTGAAAGGCAGAACCAGGAGGGCAGCTTCTCAGCCAGCGACTGAAGTATTAAAGTAACACAGTATCTCAAATAATATTTAAACCAGGGTTCAAAGTCACTGTGTTCAACCATGTATGCAGCAAAGACTAATCCCATGGGGGCTTCCTACAATGGGGAGCCAGCAGAGAAGCAGGGACCCCCTGGCACAGCTCACGGGTGCTCGGAGCTTACCTGATTTCCGCAGTGTGGCCTTGGAGAGCCCGGGGGGCAAGTGTTGCCCCATGCCCCATGACATGGCTCTGCTCCTGCCCAGCTGCACTCACACCTGTGGGGCTGATGGCCAGGTCCGATGGAGCTGCCCGGTCTCTCCAGTGGGAGCAGGGATGGAGTCACGTGGAGGTGGCTGCTGCACTGGTGCTCCCTCCCCGCCGCTGTCACCACTCACAGGGACCACGCTGAGGGCTGGATTCTGGCCGGCAGCAACTGGTGCCCACTCCCTCTGCCACCCTCCAAACTTGCTCCCTTTGCTCCTCGTTGCCAGGCGATGTTTTCCCGGGATGGATGAACAAGGTAATAGTTCCCCCCCTCCCCGTGCATGCCCAGCACTGCTGCTGGTGCAGAGGTTGTGTCTGTGCTCCACGGAGGACGGTTCCTCCTAAGTGCGCCTTCACCACGCTCCCAGAGAAATCAGATCACCCCAGAGGAAGCTGCACGCCCACTCTCTTTAGCAACCACTGCAACAACCAAGCCTGGCACCGGGGCAACCGCTCCAGTTATCGTGATCATTCCCTGGTGTGTTGCAACACCCTGTCATCTACCAACTGCTGCAGATCCAGGGGGAGCAGTGACTGCACCCCATGGGGAAGGGGATGCAGGGGGAGCAGCAGCCCCTGAGTGGGGTTACGGGCATCCTGGTGGCACCAGAGCTGAGTGATGCTGCTGCATCACTCTGCCAGATTTCACCCTGCTGAGATGCAGCTGCTGCCTGGATTGGGCATCTTGTCCTCATCCCTGCTGTGGCTGGAGGTATCATGCTTACTGTCCCTGAATTGCCATGGCCTGTGAAACCAGAGGCTGCAAAGCTGGTGGAGGAGAAGGAGTTAAACCACCCCAGCAGCTCCTTTTGGCTCTTAGGTGGGAGCTGCAGCCCAGTTCTGCCCAGGTCACCCTGTGCCAGCCTGCAGATGACCAGTGTTTTGGCCTCAGGAGGTGGGCAGGGATGGGATGAAACCATTTCCACTGAGAGGAAAAGGATAAGGGAAGCTGGGGGCACTGCCATGGTACCCAGCCACATTCACATGCTGCAGCACCCATGGGTGAACGCACTATCACAACCATGTCCTGGCCTGATGCTTCCAGCCCTGTGAAGATCTGGAGAATGAGTGCAGGCTGCCACAAGTCGGGGGGTGCTTATTCACTTATTTTCATCTCTCCACATTTTGCTCCTCTCCACATCCCAGCATTTTCCCTCTCACCAGCTGTGTTTTCCAGCCAAGGACTCAGCAGCGCCAGGTGTGAAGAGAAGCCCCAGCCTCTCCCAACTCTCCTTGCAAAGCCCTCCATGGGGCAGCCAGGGCTGATGGCACTCACCTGAGCCACCGCTCCTGGGCTTCCTGCTCACACTTGGACACTTAGGCTGAAGGGAGTATTCTTTCTGGAAGAAAAGACAAGAAAGAAATGGGAAAGGACTGTGAAGGTATTGCTCTGTTACAGCAGATGAAATGCAGGAGGACTTGCTGGTCACTTCCTATTGGAGACTTTGAAAAATTATAATTATTTTTAATTTCCTGACCAGGAGCTGTTAAATTTAATTGCCTCAGATGCAGGAGATGAGAGGCAGGCTGGTTTGCATTCCCCAGTGTGTGTGGTGTGTGCCTGCATGTGCTTGCACAAGCACGGTCAGCCCAATCCAACCACCCGTGGGATAGATACAAGCAGGGTTTTGAAGATCTCACACAGCTTTTGCCCCTAGATCAAGGATGTGGTGGAGGAGAGGGCTTGAAGTGGGGAGGCTGTGCAGTTTGGCTTCTCAAACTGCAACCTGCCTCGCAGCCCATTTTTGTGGCTGTGCAGATTCTGCTCACGTTACCCATTGCAAACTCAAAAAAAAACCCCCGACTCAATCTAGAACTGAAAAAGATGGATGTACATCCATATTGCTTCCCTGGGACTGCCTTTAAACAAGCTAAAGCTCAAAACCTGGTGTTGTGAGTTTACTGAAGGCTTGTTGAAGGGGGGAAAAGAGCATCAATTTAAACATGCTTTGAGCTCCTGAGTGTGGTTATGGCTGGTAGATGTGGGAGTGGAAAAGGGCTGTGATCCATCAACAGCTGCTGTCGACTGAGTCAAATACATTGGAAAAAAGCCAGCTAAATTTTATGGACATGTTTCTGTCTGACACACCCTAGTGCCTGACTTGCTGCACATCTGGGCTCCTCTCTGCAAGGAAGTGGGTTTGTGGTGTGCTTACGTCCTCCTGCCTTGGAGGACTTTTCATGGCATAGCTGTTTTTCTAGGAGCTCCTTGCACAGCAATTCTCTTTGCTATGTGAATCAGTAAGCAATTTCACCCTGTGCTTCTGAATCTTTGGGATCAACAAAAAGCCTTTCTATTCCCCCTGTAGCTCCCTGAAGGTTATTGCATGGAGACAGTTGATCGCTTGATGATATTTATCTGGAGTGGCTCCTGCAGACAAAGAGTTGCACCATTCACTGCCCTGTGTTTCTTATGCAGTGGCTTCATGTCCCAGGAGAAGGTGACATGGAGAGCTCATTCCAGCATCACTCATTGCATCTGCTGTGCCCGGCATGTCCCTGTGTTGCTGTGAATGCGGCGGGGGTTTTTCAGGTAGGGTCTTGTTTGGAGGTATCAACCCCAGAAGAGTGATCCCAGGGGAGTCCCAGTGCCAGGAGCTGGCAGTATCATAGAACCCCAGACTGGCTTGTCTTGGAAGAGACTTTAAAGCTCATCCAGTTCCAACCCCCTGGCATGGGCAGGGACACCTTCCACTAGAGCAGCTTGCTCCAAGCCCTGTCCAACCTGGCCTTGAACACTGCCAGGGATGGGGCAGCCACAGCTTCTCTGGGCACCCTGTGCCAGCGCCTCAGCACCCTCACAGGGAAGAACTTCTGCCTAAGGGCTCATCTCAATCTCCTTCTGCCCAGTTAAAGCTATTCATCCTTGTCCTATGAGCTGGGCAGCTCTGACACAGCTCTGGAACAGCTCCAGCACAGCTCTCTGATACATGTAGCTATAGAGGACCCATTTCTTGGGACTTTTTCCTGCTTGAGGAAGGGATGTGTTTTTTCATCCAATGTCATGTAAAGATAAAATAACATTCATTGTGCTGAATGTGGACCTGAAGTGTCACTGATGGGTGGCTGTATAGTTAATAAATTCTGGGGTAGGAAAGATGGCTCTGGAGGAGCCCACAGCCAGCTCCTCATTACTGGGGCTGTACATTAGATTGACTTTTAGCTGCTGGGTTACTTTGCTGGTGATGTTTGCTGCTGCCTGTCACTTCTCCAGCCAATTGTTGTGGCACCAAGAGTTTTCTTGTATAGACATATCTCCTGTGTATTTAAAACCCCAGGCGTGCCAAGTGAGTACCCAACACAAACACCTGCTTTCCCATGGTTGTGTAATGCAGCCAGGCTACGTGAAGGCACTGACAGTGAGATAAAGCTGCCGCTAACTTGGGATTGTTGTCCACCCAAAGTGCTGAGGAGCCTGGATGCAAGCTGTGAATTACAGAGCAGATACCCCTGCCTGGCCCTGCCTGCCTGTACCTTTATTAAATCTCCACTGTCAGCACAGGGTGGGGCGTGCAGCATCACTGACAGTCATGTCCAGGCTCCTGATCCACAGGCAAAATGCTGGCCCCACTGAAGTCACCCAGGGCCGGGATTTGAAGGCAGACAGGGCTTCACCTCCTGCTTCAGGGAGGTCCTGGAGGCTGGTTACACATTTCCCCTGCTGGGTTAATGTTAGATGCTGGCTGAAGTACCACTTGTGGTGATGGGGACTGGGCAGCCCAGCCTGCCCTCCCACCCTTTGTGGCCCCAAGCATAAATTTCATGCAAGTCCCTTCAGTTATTCTGGTTGCACTGTGGTAGTGACCTTGGTGGTGGCAAAGCCAAGGGCAGGGGACGTGTAGGCTGGTCAGAGCTCTGCCTGGTCCCTGATACCCCATCACCTCCGTGGCATGAGGTGGCAGGAAACACACTTCTGCTAATCTCCACTCGAGCCATTATTGTGTTTGCAGAGCAGAACGGCTTCTTGCTCCTCCCCAGCTCACCGGGGGCAGTTAATGATTGCCCAGATGATAGAGATTTTTGCCTGCTCTCCATGGGACAAAGTGGGTTATGGAACTCTGTCCTTGACAGCTG
The DNA here is from genome assembly GCF_028554395.1 of Pezoporus wallicus. NCBI lineage: Eukaryota > Metazoa > Chordata > Aves > Psittaciformes > Psittacidae > Pezoporus > Pezoporus wallicus. The sequence goes on along the minus strand of NW_026635930.1, from coordinate 20,933 downwards.
GGGAGCGGAATGGAATCAGAGGACTTCGTTTGTCACGGACGGGGAGGGTGTATTGCAGTAAATGGGTTAAAAATGTCTGTTATTTCCCAAACCTTCCTATTTCCATGTGAAAAACACTTCTGTGTACAGTGTGACTGCATCTAGGAGTAAAAAGTAGTAATAAAATCTATCATTGGATGATAACACTACACCCCTCTGCAGGTGAGCAGGACAGATCCAGGCATCCTGAAGGATGAAGGAGGAACTGCCCCAAGTCTGCCTGGTGCTTCCATCAGTGCCAGCAGCAACCATGCCAGGGAATTTCTTCAGCAGCAGAGGAAGAATCCTGGAGACACTGCCTATGGGCATAGTTACCGCTTCCAACTTGCAGACCAGCTCGTCCTGGGATCCCCAGCCTGCTTTGACCATGTCAGTAAGGGCACCCAGCACATGAGCTGGAATTAGTGGGGTTAAATGCAACAAAGCAACATGAAGTATAAATAGTAGGTAGTTTCGTATTGTAGTTTTACTATTCTATGTTACTCCCAAACATCCTGGGCATCATTATATCCCAGCAGGACCGTTCCTGGCCCTGACTCCATTGAACAAAGAGATCCAAATGTCTGGAGGCAGTTTTGCTTTGTACCACCAGCTCTTAGCAGGTATCCTCCTCCATAGTTTCCCACTTGGAGAGTGCAATGCTCCTACTGCAGCTTAAAGCTAGCCTCCATGTACAAACCATTCATCAGTGTTATTTCTCCTGCATGTGGGTGCCCTAATATTTACTTGTAGCAGAATTGATGGCTGGTAATTTTGGACCATGTTTGTGCTTTGATGAAAGCAGTTAGGGAGATTAGCTGTCAGCATGGTCGGACCATGAGCCACGGCAAGGGCGACAAGGATGGTTTCAGGCAGGTTCAGATCAGTGCAGGTGCCATTACGGTGTAGTATCATAGCATCTATATTGCACTGTAGCTGAAGTCTGAGATAATAAATTAGGCAAGAAATTGCTGCAATCACATTACGGTGATAAAGAGGTATTAAAGTGGACAAAATGACACCCAGCCTGAGAACGGATGTGGAACAGACTTGGTTTTGGGAGGGAGGCACAATTAGCAGGGCTGGAAGCTGCCCTACGTATCTGGGAGCTGATGGGCTCAGAGAAAGGTACTTTGTCCATAAGGTGCTGTAGCAGCTGCTGACATGGATATTCAATAAATGAACACATCAGTTGATTAAAATAGTCTTACTGCTTTAACCTGGAGGCTTTGAAAGAAGTTCAAACTGGAACAAGGCATTGATGGTTGGCAGATCAAAGCCAGCATTTCTGTGTGTGAAGAACCCACAAAACATGTGATTTAGAGGTTAGTCAAATTGAACTCTACCACTGCTTACAATTAGCCCCAAATACCCTTTTGCTGCTCCTGGTGCTCTGTATGAAAACACCTCTTACATGCTCCAGGATGCTGAGATACTGTCTAAAGTGTTGCCCAAATCTCCTGCATTTTTGCTGAATTCTGGTCTATCTGTGCTCATCTGCAGCAGCTGGCACTGATCCAGAGACCTCAATGAAATCATCCACTGGAAGAGACTTTTGAGGATTAGTGAGACTTTTTCCCATCTGTGATGTCAGTGCACAAAAATCTGTCAGCTCGATTGTTCTGCTGCAAAGTCTTCCCATGTATGGTGTTGAGGCTTATTGGATTCAACAAGCTGGTGCATGTTTGCTGAGATGATACCACTTTCTTGTTAAAGAGAGAAAGCCAGCAGCATGCCCCACTGCCTAATAGCACTGCTAATTCCCCACTGGCCTTGGCTGGAGGAAGTACTGCAGTTTGGATGACGTTCCATAATATCTTGAGGGCTGTAAAAGGCAGTATAACACCCTCCTCCCTCCAGAGCTGGCTCTGCCTTCCCTGTGGTGGTCATGATGCAGCTGTTATAGGGACTTTTGTGAGAAACTGGGGGTTCCTCTCTGTTGTAGAGGCAGAGCAATGGGTTTGGGAGGGTTACTCCCTGGCAGAAAGCTTGACTGTGCACATTCCTCTGCTCCCAGCTCATTATGGGACATTATTTTGGCAGGTTTTGCGATCAGGACTGGCAGGCACTCAGGAGTCAGTGTCCAGGCATATCCTGGTGCTCCCAAGCCAGCAGCTATGAAATCTTCTGTCATGGTGCTGCCTGTGTCATGGGAAGGGTTCTGAATGGGGTTTCGGAAACATCACAGCATCCAGAGCTTGCTCCATTCTCCAGATGAGCGCAATCACTCCCTGGCCCCCTTGTCCATCCCTCCATGGACACTTTCCCCAGGGTGAGTAGGTTTTCAATTGAAGCTGTCATCTTGTATTACTCCTGATCCCTGGCCACAGCCATAGCTGGTTTCACTATCATATTGCAAAGGACTTTATGAAATATCAAGTTATTGGTGTTACATTTCATTACCACTCTTCTGAACTCTACAATCCTGTAGCACTTCTTGGGCTAAAGCAGAGCTGAGGCTGGATGCTCTCTCAAGGGCGACCAACAGCCTCAGTCTGACAGCATCAATTGGTAAATTTAGGCTTTTAGAACTAGACCAGGCTCTCTGTTGGTCTGGATCCGGGACGAGGCTCACGTTACTGCAGCTCTATGCAAGCAGCAGGCAGGTGGCTACTTTGCTGCCTAGTCGAGTGGAAAATTGCAAATGATCCCAGTAGCACTTGGTGTTATTTTATTCATAAAGAAAACACAATCTGACACAGACGAGCACTGCGCTGACCTCTGCCTGTCTTTGTCACCAATGCCATTCCCCTCCCAGATCCTTGCAACAGGGCTGGCACAGCCCTCCCGTGGCCATGAACACTGGAAAATTGAGTCTGGGTTCACACAGGCTGCCCAGAACAAAGTGCAAAGACCAGCTAAAGCAGGGGAGCAGCAGGATGGGAAGGGGAGCTCGCTGAAGCTGTCAACTCCGAGGCAGGGAGCCCCACTGAAGCTGCTCTCTGGCTGCAAGGGGATGACCTGTGGATAGGGAGATGGAGCACAATGCACCAGACCTCAGTCAAAAACTTGCTGCAGATTAATGACAGCAATCAGTGTCAGGGCTCAGCCCCATGGCAGCTGGTGTGCAAGGCTCATTTGTCAGCATTCAAGCTGACTGTGAAGCCTGACATCCCACTGTGAAGGGCATGCTTCTTGGCAGCTCCACAGCGCAGACTGGAGCAGTGCATCCATCCGTCCATCAGCATCAGGTGCCGATGGACCTGCTGTTCTCCCTTGATCCTAAAGAAATCCTCTCCTGCAGTTCAGTGCTTTTTAATCCAGTCCTTAGCAATGTGCAGAGCACATAATGCTGCTTCATGCCAGCACAAAGCCAAATTCTCACCCTCCTTATCTGCATCGCCCACTTCAATGTTGTTAGCAATAGTTAAGCTGTTGCTATTTACAGCAACTTTACCTGTCTCAGGAGCTTATATTTTGCTCTGTGCTGAAGTTGTGGTACCACTGGTAATGTGAAAGACTACTCCACTGCTCCTGGGGATGCTTCTGACTGCATAGGAAGCACATCGCTCATTGGCACAAAAGCACTTCAGCAGTTTTGGAGCAAATTGCTGTCATGCTGCAGAAGGACCATTAAGACACTCTAAAGTGCCTTGAAGAATGGTATTTTGCAAAAGTGAGGCTAATGCCACATGACTTATGGGGACAGTATTTGTTTCTGGCAGTGTGCCACACTGTCCTATAGCTGCCAGGCTGCACTGGCATCATTACTCCATTTCAAAACTAGGGCCTACATCAGGGGCCAAGGATAGTTTTGCATCCGAAATATGCTCTTCTGACAACAACCTTGTTGTGCTCTTTATCTGCCCAGGGTCACTAGGATTGGTCCTTAGCTTGCAAAAATGAGGTTTAGGGCAGAAATTCCCTAGGCACCTCTGGTAGCAGCTGGAAAGGCAAAGTGGGGTGGTCTATTCCCTGCACCCGGTAGCAAGCTGGGTCCTGGAGTAGACCTCAAAGGGAAGAGGCCAAAAGGCAGGAGGTTTGGCTGTTACCTGGGCTGAGATGATACCTGCCAGGCTGCCCGCCGCCACAGGCTGCCAAGGGGGGAGGCGATGGAGGAAGAGGTGAGGCATGCCTGTTAGCTCAGGGTTCATGAAGAGGCAGCAGGCGCAACTTGAACAAGCCCCCCAAGAGAGGAGCAAAGCAGCGAAGCCTTTAATTGCTTTCATCCGTTTTTATTTGAGGGCTGCTGAGCCTTCCCAGACCTGGGAGCTGCTGCATTTCCTACGCAGTGATCTTCCCATTAGCACATTGTGCAGCTCCCTTCAGTCTGAGCACTCTTCCATGGCTCATTTGAAGCCATGCAGGCAGCACTGGCTGGTACTGGCCAGCTTCTGCCCGTCCTCTGGAGGGGCTGGCAGCATCTATATCCTGCCCAGCACCTTCAGCATGGATCAAACCCCTGTATCACAGCTTCCCAGGCACAGACTGGTGTGATGTGCTCCATCCCCTTACTGCCTACATGTACTGTGCTTATGTGCACACCCCTGTGCTCCTTCAGGGCAAAATCAGCTCTCTAGAGAGTCAGTACAGGTATTGTGGCACTTGGTTTTGCACCATGATGAAGGATGCAGCATACAAGCTGCTGATCTAGTGCAGCTGCAGAAGCAGCAGTGGGGAAACACAGAGCCTTAAACTGGAGCAGCTGTGTCCAAATTAGTTCCTGCCTGCACTGAGTCCATATAAGCCCTCTTGGGACCAGAGCATTAGTTCCTTTGGAGGTAGAGAGTGGGTTACAGTAGGTGCTGGAGCTGTTTCACCTGTGCTGAGACTTGGGATAAAGAGGTAAGAAATAAAACTGTGATCTCTTTCCAGGAGCTAGAGTAACCTACTGTAATGAGATGCCGCAGCATTTTACTTTCTTTGAAAACTACAAAAGTCTGGAGCAAGGTCTCTCTTTAATCAGAGTTCCTAGATGTCACCAGCTGTGTGACTTTAAAGGGTTGAAAAAGAGGCAAGGTAATGTTGCCTTGGAGGACCTCTGTGGAGTTTTTGGGACCAGTTCTGCCCCAGCTCTTCCATGCTAGGCTGTGTTGTGTCAGACAGATGAGAAAACTTACAAGTGTTTGCTGTCTTGTGAGCCTGAATTGTTGTTTTCAGGGCATGTTATTTTTTTCTCAGAAATGTTTTTTTTTGTCAGTGATCTCCCCACTCTCATGAAGCACTTAAGGGGGGTTTCCTGTTGTGTAAAGTCATCACCTCTCATTTCTGTTCCTCTGAACCAAACCTTGGTGCAGGCAAACCCTTCTCCTTGAGCATTGTGATGTTCCAGGACACTGAATCATTCTGGTTCTCAATTAGCATCTGAGTTCTGGCTTTGCTCCCGGAGCCAGTGCCACCGAACAACCGGAGGCATTGGGTGGGACTTGTTCTGCTTATGGGTCTTGGCATTTCTGGCCCCTCTTGCTGAAAGCAGAGTGGCAACCCTGGCCAGCAAGGGGGAATGGCTGCTGCTCCTGCAGCAGAACAGGCAGGGTCCCTTCAAGGGCCCTTGTGCAGCCTGGGCACAGGAATGCCTTGAAAGAACTGGCAGGGTGTTGTGGTTTAAACTCAGCCACGCAGTCTGTGTGTTATCCGTCCCTCCGTTCCCCCCCCCAGGGATGGGGAGGAGAATAGAAAGAATGTAACTCCCATGGGTTGAGATAAGAACAGTCCAGTAACTAAGGTATAACACAAACCACTGCTGCTGCCACCAATAATAATGATAAGGGAAATAACAAGGGAAGAGAATACAAGCGCTCACCACCCACCAACTGATACCCAGCCTGACCAAGAAGTGATCTAGCCCTTCCGGGTAACTGCCTCCAGTTTACATCCTGGGCATGACATGCTGTGGTATGGAATACCTCTTTGGTTAGTTTGGGTCAGGTGTCCTGTCTCTGCTTCCTCCTGGCTTCCCCTCCTCCCTAGCAGAGCATGAGACTCAGAAAGTTCTTGGTCAGGGTAAACATTACTGAGCAGCAACTAAAACCAGCCTGTAATATCCCCTCCCATGTAAGAGGGGCTGCTGGACCATGGAGCCTCTCCTGGGTATCACAAGCTGCTGTGTTACATGCATCTTTGTCTTTCCATGGTCCACCCCTTCTGGGAGCAATCTGGGACTTAATCCTCATTTAATTTTTGAAGCAATTTCAATTCCAGCTGCTGCTCATGCCAGTAGCTAAAGGGAAGATGCTAGTGATGACAGGTCCTGGGGCTGCCTCCTTTGGCTTTGTGTGATCGGTGTTCCTGTATCAGGACAGCCACTGTGCTGGTCCCTTTATGGCAGGTTTTTCCCTGTGCTGTGCTGCAAGGCATGAAACAGCCCTTTTCTTTCTCATTATAAACTTTTCCTTTGCCAGGAACAGACACAGCTCCTCTTGTTTTGCCTTACTTGTTCCTGTGCTTTCCAAAACGAGGGCCCAGGGCTTTTGTAGTTGGGATAAGAGCTTCTAAGCTCATGAATGTTAAGAAACAACTTTTTGGTCAGTTTGGATCTTTCATTTAATAATGTATGTTTTTAAAAATTTTCCTTTAAATGTTGTCTCAGCATTTTGGAGCTCTGGTCTCTGCATGTATCTGGTGCTGGGGTGATGCCAAGCAGGATGTATTGGAGCTGAGCTGTCAAGGTTAGTTCCATGAAAGGGGTGTGTGCTTTTGGGTATTCACCTGTGTGGGGGCCTGGGGAAGGGAATCCCTTGCTCAGCATTAAGTGATGCTGGGAAAACACAACTGCTGCTTCCTGCCTCATTCAGGATGGGTGGAAAACCCTAAAAACCACAACTTTCATCTCTTATTCTCTCCCTGCCCTGTAACAGCAGCAGGCAGATGCCTTTTTAAGATTGAGACCCTTCTCCTGACAGACAAAATTGAAGTCAGATGGAAGTCTGACTTCTACAGAGATGCCAAATAGAAACATTACCCTACTATTACACATAGCAGAGCTGCTGAAAAGGCAATAGCAGCACTTATTTACCTATTTGAGAGCCTCCTCCTACTAATGAGGGGTAGAGCAAAATAATTAGTCCCCTTCTCACCCTTTTGCATGGATTTTTTTTTTTTGAGCTTTGCTTTTTATTCTGGCACAGAAGTGTTTTTTTTTTGCAACCTTCACCTCCTTTACTGTGTGAATAACATGAGATCGCTGGTAACAAAACTGTGAAGTGCAGTTAAGTGTGTTGGTGGAGCAACTTGGCAGAAGTCAAAGCTGGTCTGAAGTGGGACTGTGGCCTGGACCAGCCATGCTGGGTGGCTGAGGGACATGGTGTGTGTCCTGAGCCACCCGCCTTGTACCCTGAAGAGAAAGGTTAATGAAAGACCAGGTGAAAGCATGTCTCTGGCAAGGCCACGGGGATAACCCTTGCCAAGGGTGAGGTTTGTTTGTGAGGAAATCCCACCAGCAGCTCCCAGAAATGCTGGTCCTGTCCTGTGATGATCAGATGAAGAATTCTAAAGGATGCTCTCCAAAGCCCCAGTTCTCAGCATGGGCAGCCAGGTACTGTGGTTTGTCTGAACAAATAGAGCCTCTCTCCCTGGCACTGGCATGCTGCCTCTTGGTGTAAACCACTTGCAGAGCAAAGCTCCCTGCTCAGTGGCAAGGCTAATCTCAGCTCATCTGACATTACTGTAAACTGACATGCTTGGGAATTTGGAGACAGTAAACTTTCCCTGGGGAAACAGCCACTGTGCAAACCCTGCCATGAGGAACCAGGGAGGAAATCAGTGGAGAGGTGCCAGTGTCTGGAGACAACCCCCTTGCAACTTGCCTGGGTGTCTGGGAGCACTTGCAGAGTGGTTTGCTGTGGTTAGAGGTTGTTAACCAGGATTCCTGTGCCCAGTGGGACTGGTCCTCTGCAGAGCAGAGGAATCGGCATCATCTCTGCAGCATCCCTGAACTAGTCCCTATCATAGTCCTTGCCTTGAAGCAAAGGGTACCCCTGCAGGGGACTATCTTGCTGGAGCCCTGATATTGGCTTGGACTCACAAGGCAGTGGTGATACCTGAACAGGTTGTTTGGGAACAGCTGCAGCCTTTGAAAGTAGAAACCCCTTGGAGCCATGCTGGCAGGCTTTCTGGTCCCTTTTGTTGTGGAGCTGGGAATCGCCTTGTGTTCCACAATCCACTACTGTAATCCTCTTGGAGTGCTGCTCTGGTATAAACTTAAAAGGGGTCCAGCTGAGACTGCTAATGCAAGCAGTACTGGCAAGGAGTGCGAAGCCTTCCTCCTGCTCTGTGCTCCCATGTGGGTCCTCTAGGATGTAGCTGGTGCATGGGGTCATGCCTGGCAGTTCCCTATGCCCTGAGCCACGTTGGTTCTGCAAGGTCTGGGGAAAGAAAGCTTTCCTGCCTGTCACCTGGACCTGACCTGGTCCTTGGGAAGGGCTGGAGGCTGCTGTGCATGCCCACCATGGAAATGCAGCAGAAGGAGTTGTCTTGTTTCCATCCCTCATTAGCTTCAGCCTAAGGATAAAGCACTGACTGGTGCTGCCAGTCAGACATCCTTGCTCTGAGCCAGCTGGGTGGTAGCACAGGCTTTTGTTGACCCAGAAAACATTTGGTAGGCTGAAATTGGGGCAAAATCTCTGGCTTTCTGATGCCCATAGAAGTAAAATTGTTTGGGTGCTTTCTGGAGCTGCCAGCAAGCTGGTGCAATGGGAGAGACCGAGCTTCTGGGAGTGTTTCAAAGCCAGGCCATTCAGTGCTGGGCTGTGATGGGATCATGGTGTTTCAGAAAGAGGGAGCAGTGGGGAAAGCTGTCCAAGGGCCATCTGTTCTGGGGGTCAGGGTGCTGACATAGATGGTTTTGTATGCAGCAGGGCTGAACTGGGTGGCACTGAGACAACCCTGACCTAACCAGCTTATTCCTTGCTTTCAGTAATGCCTGTACAAATGTGCTGAGGCCTGAAGGTCATGGCCACGTGAGCAAAGGTCTGGGATTACATATGGGCAGAGTGTGGCTCCTCCTTGGTGTGCTGCTGTAGCCCTGAGCAACAGGAACAACTGTGGTTCCCTGTGTGCTGGATCCAGTGCAGCATCGGCATCTCGAATGGGTGCAGAAGAAGCCAGGGGCTGGCTGGGAGCAGCACCTCCTGTACCTGGCACTTTTCTGAGGTCCAGGAGAATAGATAAATGTTTACTAGTCCCACATCAGTCCTGTTTTCCTTCTGAGAGTTGTTAACACCTGCCAGTGGGTTGCTTTTCTGAGTGTTTCACCTGAGGCAGTGTCTAGCTCTGGCTTTAGGAGAAAGCCCAGCAGGTCTGCAAGCTTCCAGAAGGCCTGGATGTGCCCATGGCTCTGAAGGCCACAGACCATGCTCAGCTGAGCTTGTAAGGTCCCTCCTGGGGCAAAGGGTCACTGCTGTCCTTGTTGCAGTAGAAGCTAATGACCTAGTATGGTGCATGAGTATGTTTCTCTTTCAACTGTGAGACAAGCTACAGAAGTCTAATACCGGATCAGGGCATCACAGCTGGAGAGTGATGATGCATCTCTAGCACTGATGTCATCAGATGTGAAAGCAAAATGACATCAACCAGCATCCTCAGCACAACCATCTCTAGCTGCCTCAGCGTGGCTCTGACTCCATAAAGCCCCGTTTCCTTTCAGAGCTGTTTGACTGCTCTTCCTGGGGGATTTGGAGGAGAGGAAGATGCTCATGGGTGCTGTGTGAACCAGCCCCTCCCAGTCCCAGGAGGGAGATGGTGGCAATCATGGTCAAGAAATACTTGGTGCTCACTCTGCACTGCATCTGTGGGAGACAGCCTGCAGGCTGCTGGATGTGCTCAGGGCAAGCCTGTTATTCCTTCCCAGAAAGCCAAACTTTCCCTGTCCCAATGCAGTGCCCTGATCCCCTCTTTGTTGTCCTGAGACCCCTGATGCTCATCAGGTGCAATTGCTTAATCCAGCCCCAATGAATGACACCCACACCCAGCAGCGGGTCCTTTCCCTCTAATTCCTCACTGTATTCAGCTGCCTTACTGGTAAAACAAGCACCATGTGAGCAGGTGGTGCTGTCTCCATCATCCCGCCACTGCTCCAACATCCCTGAATAGAACTGCCCCGTTACCTTCTTCCCATGAGCTGTCCCCATGGTCCGACGTGTCAGCTGTGCTCTGTTCCCCCGGGGTGCAGGGCACCCAGCTCTCCGTGATCGCTGGCCCCTGTTATTCCTGTGGGAATGCGTGGCTGTGCAGCTCCCGGCTCCTCAGTGCCTGCTGTGGAGAGACACGGGTGAAATCCAGCCTCTCTGCAGTGGGGTCGAGTGGGAAAGCTTGCTTTTCCTCCCTTCTTCCAGCACGTGGAGAACTCATTTTCTTCATGCACCTAATGGCTGGCTCGCGCCCAGGCTCTGCCTGGGCACAAAGGCAGCTTTCAGGCTGTGGATGCCTGATTTCTAAGCTGGGATCTGTATTTTGAGAGGCTGTGGAAGATTATAGTAATTGCACTTGACAGGGCAAGATGTCACAGGATGCGGATTTGCCCAGCTGTGGGGTCACAGCACCTGTCAGTCCATGCCTGTGGCATCCTTCCTAGCTGCTCCTTTGATGCTTTGCCACAATCAATATGTACCCCCAAATTAAAGGAGGGTTATCCCTCTGCTTCCTGTCTGCATCTTGGCTCCTGTTGCAGCACTGGATTCAGCAAACTTTGCTCCTATCAATACCCCATGCTGCCTGTTTGCTGCTGCAGTGCTGCAGCACACCATGGTCCCCAGCTGAGCCCAGGTTACCTGGAGCTGTGTCAGGTCAGGGCTCGTGCTTGAAGTCTCTGGGAGACACTGCCTGGTGGAAACCAGCCCTGTAGATACCTGTCTCTGGAGTAAAACAGCTTCCAAAATGCCAAGGCACTAAAAAACTGCAGCTGGGGATTGCTGTCCCTGCACCCATCACCCTTTTCGGACACTTTTAAAACATAAGCAAGTTATATTTGACTCCTGAAGCTTCCCAGATTCTGGACTTCTGAAAAGCTCCACTTTATCAGGACACAGTGGCTTTGGCAGGAATGGCTCCTCAAAACACTGGCTGCTGATTGAGGTCCCTGCACGGGGGTTGCACTTTTAGCTCTCCCTATTTGACAACAGTGATGTACCTTTGTAATAGCTCTCTGATTCAGAGCTAGTTTGAACAATCTGTAGCATGCTGAAATGCACATTTCCCTTTTTTTCTGGCTTTAAACCAATTTTCTAATATGCATTGGAAAGGGCTGGGAAGAGTTTTCTGTGGCTGAAAGGGGCTGTAGCTGATGCTGTGCCCTGGTTTACACCATGCAGCTCTCAGCCTGTTTTCAGTTTGGCTTAGGAGTGAATCTAGATCCTTTGAGGGGGCTTAAAATAGTTGGCATATTTCTGCTGGCAGGGCTGTGTGATGTGAGGGCTGTTGTGTCTGCTGCCTTGTGTTATTTCTCGCTGCTGCCATGGGTAGGGATGATTCAGCATTTGGGATTAGGCGCTGCTGTTGCAGCAGATTTAGGGATCGATTTATGGCAGAGGCTTCCCTAGGTGTGATGAGGTGAATGTTGAGAGCGCAGGAGGATAAGTTGGGATAAAATACTACAGCTATTGGGGGATTTCTCTATGGTGATTGTTTCGGGCTTTTTTATTTCTGTTTTGGCACTGGAAATTCTTAGCAGTGTTATACTTTTATTATTTTTCCTTGTTTAGGGAAAAATGGTTGCCTCACTGTTTTTGGGTGGTGGTACTGGGTTTTGGATACAGGGTTTCATCCGTAAGGATGTGTCTCTTCTTGGCTGTATCCTGCCAGTGCTCCTCATTTGTTCTGTTCCCCTGAGGAGACCTAACATTTTGATGACTGGTGTAACTGCCTTTAAAGGCTGTGCTGGGTCAAACCCTGCTGTTAGAGGCACAAAGGGCTGTGCAGGACAACCTGTTACCCTGCACAGCTCCCAGTGCTCCAGCAGAAATTCTCCACCCTCTGCTTTAAAGAATGAGGAAAACCCAGGTATAATCATAGGAAATTGAAGTCTGTGGATGATGCAGATTTGTCCCTGTCCATGATGACAGGTAAATCTGCGCCATAACTTACCTGATCTCTGCAGTGCTGGAGCTCAGGGGGCGTTTGGGTACAGACAGTGCTTGGGTGAAGGCATCCAGACATGAGTGAGGAGCAGATGCTACCCAAGGATCTCCTCAGCATATGGGCAACAGCATGGGAACCACTATGGAAGGAGGTCTGCAGGGCTTTGCTGGCCCTGCAGTGTCATCCAGCCCTGGGCTGGGGAGCAGCTTCCAGAATGAAGTGGGTATGAGGGTGCCTGCAGTGGGGTGTCAGCCTGGATGTGCTCTCTCCAGACTGATGCTGACTCCAGCTCTTCTGGTAAAAGGCTGCCACCTATTGGTTAAGCTGCACAACTTCAACTGCCTGGAAACGCATCCCTCCGTGTTTGAGGGCAAAGTCAGGTTGGGACATCTCTGGCATTATCGTGACCTTTGAGGAAGTGCTATGGAGGATTTAGCTTGGATTTAACCCAGGAAAGATGCAACCACGTGGACGAAATGCTCTGGTGTGCGGATATTAACCTGTATTGCTGCAAGATGTCCCTGAGGCCTTCTGGCCTTATTGTGGCTCTAGGAGACAGTGGGGGGTTGGCAGGGGACTCCAGGGGGAGCCCATCAAGGTCTGAGCATCCCCAGGGATGACTCTGCCCTGTGCTGTGTGGGGCTGTGGAGGTGGGAGCACACATGTGCACCGCTGTGAGATGGGTGATGGTGATGCCCAACTAGTGCAGAGGATGAGGCATGCAGGGAAAAGCATGGATTATGCTTGTAAATGGAAATGAGAAGGTATTGATTTATAATTGGAAATCTTACTGAAGAAATAGGACAAACTTTCTATAAAGTTTTTGGTTTAATAAGAGAAGAATAAAATACCCTGAATCGACCCATAGATGAGGACAGCTTGGCTGAAGCCTCAGGCTCTGAAGGCACAGTTCTTTTGAGCCCTACACATGGGGTCAGTTTCTGGGAGCTGCTGCCAGGCTGTGTGACCAAGCAGCTGGGGAGCTGGGGTCGGTGTGGGGTGGTTGGAGACCCCACTATGGGGCTGGTGTCTCTGTGAGACTGGTGGAAACTGCCCTCCATGGCAGGCTGGGGCTTGATGCTAATCCATTTTCCTGGGCGCACAGCCCTCCATCTCCAGCAGCTCAGGCCAGCTGTCGTATTTATTTGTTGTCTTATTGTTTTTGATGTACTGAAGGGAAAAAAGAGAGTGAATGAATGAGGTGGTTGATGCACAGTGTGAGTTTGCAGTGGGCAAAACTAGAAGCATGGAATAACACCACTGGCCCCTGTCTTCTGCAGACAGGCAGGAGAGGTGCTATGAAAAGGATGGAAGCCTCCAGAGCTGGTGGCAGGGGACATCCATGTACCTCTTCAAAGGGGCTCTTGTTCTTCAACCCTTTTGCTCCCAAGAAGACCCAGTTGTCCCTGAAGCCCAGCTTGCTCACGTGGCTGCTGCCCAGCTTAATGAAATGTGCCCGCACCTTGTCATTCATCCTGAAAGAGGGTAAGAAGGTGTTAGTGTGGTGTCAAGTGGGCATCCCCTTCGGTCCCCTCTGGGCTCCTGGCAGCAGCACCTCCAGTCCCCCCAGCTGTGGGTTTTTGAGGAGCCACGTGTTGATCCTGGGGCCAAACTCACTTTGTGGCAGGGTCATCGTAGCTGTCTGTCAGCACGATGGTGTCGTGCTTGATCTCTTGGAGGAAAGTGTCCAGTTAATGTCTAGGTGGGAAGAGCATTAGGCAAAGAGAAAGGAACTTAGCAGTGACTGCTGCATGGCAGCTGGGAAACCTCCTCTGGGTCAATGGGAAATCCTGACTGTGCTGGTGCTAGCCAGGATTTGGGGTCATGTGCTTAGGAAAGGACAGGCTCTGCACTCCCCATCTTGTGTTCTCACCAGGGCTCTCCTGCAATGCCCAAGGCTTGTGCTTTCCTCCTGTTGGGGCAACTGCAAGGGGGAATTTCCTCCTAAACTTTGCTCACTGTGAAATCCAGTTACTTAAGGTTACTTTCTACAGCAAGAAATGAACCTGCTCATTGCACAGCTGCCTGCCCTGCAATCATCCCTTTGCTTATGTTGCTGAAATTATTCCTCATCCTTCATCTATGGGATGCTGCTGTTTCCCCTTTAAACTCCAGAGTTACTAAGAGGAGGCTGCAAAACCAAAAAGCAGGAGGGTGATTGGTTCTGGGGAAGGCTCAAACTGTGGCGTTTCACAGCACTGACTCAAGTTGATGCAGAGACTCAAATCCTTGTTTATTTCCACCAAGCCCTTTTTATCCTCTTGTTCGCTATTTTCACAACCTGCACATACATAAAATGTTCAATCACATTGGCCCCTGTGAAACTCTGCAGGTAAACACTTCAATCACAATGCTGCAGACCCTCTCACAACCCCCACATCCTCTGGCCTTACATGCCCCAGCTCATTGCCCCAGGGTTTGTGAAAGTACCAAGGCCTTGGAGCTCATTCCCAAACTGTTCTTCATGCAAATCTTATCTCCTTCATTCCCCACATCAAACAACAAAGGGTAAATCAAAAGTACTATGGGGTGGGTTTAGCATATGATTTTTGAGGAGTCCTGCCAAAACTCTGGAGAGATTTGGTAACAGCTTTGCACTAATGTTGGGATTTACAGCATCCTGCAAGCCAGTGCCAGCCAGGCTGTGAGCAGAGGCTCTCCCTGCTCTAGGCATCTTCTTGCTGGTTGAAAGGTTGCTTAAAGCTGGCAGCTGAAAGGACATGGTCTTTGCTGCCACAAGGCTCTGCTCCATCTCTCCAGCTGTGTCCCAAGCTCCTTATTTACCCTCCTATGAAAGGCAGGGAAACAACCTGCTGCTCAGCCACCCCCAGCATTAGAAGACTGAGTTGAAAGTTGCAAAATCTCAAGATCAGTGTAACTACCTGATTTCAAAAAGTAGCCTCCCTCGGGTTTTAAGTGCCCTGGTGTACTCAATTCAGTGGAATTATGTTTTTCAGGCTATTATCTGCATGTAAAAGGAGTGAGAAGCCAATCTTGGATGCAGATGTATTATGAGGACTCCAGCCTCAGGGACTGCTGAGCTTTCACTGCCCAAGCTGGCAATCCTGGTCAAAGTCCACTAGACTCGATCATTAAATACACCGAGGAAGAGCAGCCTGAACAGCCAGCACTGCTGGTGTGAGCCCTGGCTGGGAACCACGGAGCAGCAAAGTGACTGTGCTAACCTCCAGAGTACATGTTGAACGTGTCAGCTGTCAGGAGCTGCCCATTAGTTCCTGAAAGGTTAAAACTGAGAACAGAGCACAGTGGGATCATGCTGGGGTGGCTCCAGGGTTTGCCTGGCCACCAGCTTGGGGCTCCTGCTGTAAAATGCTTTGCTGTTCCATCAGTGTGTTATATTTGCTGTGATGGCCAGTATGTTGTTTGATAGAGTTCAAGTGCATGATGCAGGTGGGTTTGTTCCCATCTTGGTGGCAGTGCTTGCAACCATAACTGTGGCTGTGCACCCTGTGCAACACTGGACTGATGGACTTTTGCCTCGGCTACAGTGCCTGGGATTAGGACCCAGTGGTCAGTTTGCTCCTGGGGGAAGAAGGGATTTTCGCCATGGGGAGATGGGGGTTAGTGTCCACACAACTCACCATTCACCAAAGCGATCTTCAAGCCTCTGCCAATGTTGTTTTTCACACTGCTCATGAGGCTGGAAGGGAAAGCGGAGAGGACCAGTAAGTACAGGGATGCCCTGGAGATGCTGGAGCCAGTAAAACTCATGAGGCAAAGTGGTTGTAGACAGCAAAACATACCCAGAATTATAGCAATGAAAACTACTTCCTAATCTCTTTTTAAGCACAAATGCACTGTGATGGCCACTGATGTGCTTGGCAGAGGCCACTTGCCCTGTTCAAGTCCACCCATGGCTGCCCCATCTCTGCCATGTGCTGCTTACACCATGTCATCAAAGCAGATGGAGGGTCCCACCACGTTTGCGGTGCTGCTGATGATCTTGAAGGCAAAATGGTTCTGGGGGCAGCTGTTATGGCTCCCACACCTGTGCCGGGGCAGCTGCTGGCCTGTGAGGGAGGAGTGGAGCTGCAAGTCATGGTGTTGGCTCTATGGGGGGACATAAGCCATGTCCCCAAGGGGCTCAGAAAGGCTGGCACTGCAGCACTGTGACCTACTAAGGTGGGGCAACACCTGGACCAGTTTCTCACATGAAGGAGGCTTGTCTTGGGGTTGGGACCAGCTTCTTCAAGGTTTATGGTGCTTGGGGGTGTGGGACAAGCTGGCTGGGGCACTGGATGCTGCTTGGTGTTAGCAATGGGATGGTGAGGCTAATTCAATGGGTCTGATGCTCATTCAAGGCCAGCCCCTTAGGGGTTTTCTGCCTGGAGCTTTGCCATTCTTGGGTATGGTAGGGACCTGTGTCAAGCCACCCAGATAGGCCCATGACCTGCTTCCTGGTGTAGCCTGTGGCCCAGGGGTGTTTCTGCTGGGGCAGGGGGATCACATTAAGGTCTGTGTGCTTGCAGAGCCAGCCAAAGACACTGCTGTTGTGTGCAATAGTGAAATTCCCCAATGTTTGGGATGGTGGGATTTTTGCCTTGGGAAAAGGGCTCTTGAGGAGAGTTATCACCCTTTTACTAACACTCTCAGGCATGGAGCAGTCTTGTGAGATGGAGATGCAGTCGAGAGCAGTGGTACTCGCTGCTGGGCTTGTCCATGGCACCTGCAAGCAGGAGGGTTAGACGTGGTGAGGAGCTGCTGGCTTTTCCACAAGCCAGGAGCAGCTGTTCAGGCACTGGGTCTGCAAAACTGCTCCCTGTGGCTGCAAGCACCACTTGAGCCACCCGTCCCGGTGCATCTTCCTGCATCGTCCCTCCAGACCCCGTTGGAGACCTGCAGTGCCTCACCAGTCCAGCTCCTCAGGCTGATGGCTTTCCAGCTCTGATCGAGGTACGTCTGCAGGATGAACCATGTGCCCAGCAGTATGAAGAACACAGCCAAGTATCGGATGAGGCCTGCAAGGGGTGTGAGAGGAGCCAGGTGGGTGCAGCAGCATGGGCTGTGAACCAGAGGATCCCTCTGGCTTCTTGGGAACTTAGTCTGTGTATTCGCAGGTTGCCAGGCATTGAGTGACAGCCAGTGCTTGTGTGGTGTGGGAATGCAGCTAACACGCCTTCCTGCCTCCTCTAAAAGGACTCTGATCTCTTCATACCTCTAGAGCATGTGGCAATGCTCAGATAGACATTACCCTTCTCCTGGGAGGCACTATTCATATTTCTCTCTGTGTTAAGGTAAATCTGATAGTCAGAATGCTATGTAAATCGAAATATTTCCTATGTTCCCAGCACTGGGAAGGCTGCTATCCCCCAGTTAGTAACTAGCTACAGCCAAGCAGCTGCTAACAGGTGATTGGCATTTAGCTTTAAAGCAGCACTCATCAGAGCAAAACATTCCAGTCCTGCATGGAAAGAGAGTAGAAAAATACATTTATAGTGCAGCTGAATGGCTCTTAAGCAACCAGGAACATCTCAATAGCCATCTCTTTCCAGCCACAGAGGGTTTCACTGGGCAAAACACAACAGCCTGAAATCCTCACAAAGCTGAAAAACCTGATGCTTATACAAAGGCTCTTTCCCATGCTTCTGGCAGGGGAAGGTCAGGGTATATATGGGCTTGGAAGGGGTCATGTAAATGAGAAGGAGGTCTAAAGAACTGTAGAAAAATGGTCAGAGAAAGACTAAATCTGTCTGCCTCCTTACCTGCTGTCCTCATAGTGATGGGGAGAGAAAGCACAGCCAAAGGGGTGGCCAAAAGTCACAAGTTACCCTGAGGAAATAGAATGAAATAGCGTAAAGCATTCCTGTAACCCACCAAAGCCAGGCAGGTGTTATTTGGGAAAAGAAGAGAAATGCTATGTTCAGGCACATTTGCAACAACTATGAGGTCACCAAAGATGTATAAATTCCTATCAGTGCTCGGTTCTACCCTGATGTTGGTGTCTTGGCTTCTGTACGTTGGAGCAGTCTGCACTGATGCTACTTGCTTCATTTTTAAGCCTCTGACCTCTTTAGCATGACTCTGCTGCCCTGTGTGCTCCTGTTTCATGTCCTTTTCTATTCTGCTGATAGTGATGAGCTCAAGGAGCCTATCTCTGATTATGGCTTTGGTGTATTTCCTTCTGGGATGATGCAAAGTAGGTTTCAAATATTAGGGGCTGCAAAATGCCATCTGAGGACAAAATATGAATTGGCTTTGCCCAGTCAGGGGAATGAGCTTGTCCCTCCAGAAAGGGAAGGGAAGAAGGGCAGTGCTGGGCAGAGCAGCCAGGTTTGGGGATTCCTAACTTAGAACAGAAGTATTTCCACTTGTCCAAATCCTGCAGTGTCTTCACCCACACGGATGGGGGCGGGGGGGTTGGAATTTGGAGTGTGAGCTATTTCCTACGTGAGTGAGCACATCTGACCCCCCACTTCTGCTGCCACATTGATGTGTGTGATTGGCACCTCCTTAGTGCTGGGATTATGCTCCTACCTTTGAAATTTGGGAGTGCAGCCTGATGAATGTTCATCCTGGAAACTCCACTGGAGTCCTAAGGTAAACTGTCACATGTGAGATGTGTGCTCAGGGTTAAAGAGCCTCATGTTAATGAAAGGAGCCCTTCAGTGAGGCTTCTCATAGAGAATTTGTAGAAGAGTTATGCTGAGAGTTGCTTTTCCTGTTTGAAGGGTAAATAAGGAGCACTGGGTTGCAGCAGGGCTGGGCTGAAAGCTGATTTCAGGGTATTGCATTTGCTTCCTGGCCAGCCCTGCTCTGGGTTACCTCCCAGGGCTTGAGCTCAGGAGATGTGGCCCCTGATTCACCCAGCATTCCCTCTCAGCACCCTTGGGAAATGCCCCGCTTTGGATTCCTCTGCACCCTGGGGGAAGCTGCAGTATTACGCTATGGGGCTTTAAGCCTTGAAAAGCGGGATGACAATGATCTGCATTGCAGGAGGAAAGCTGTTGCTTTTCTGCTTGGCCTGAGACCCCCAAAGGGAGTTTGCAGTGAGCCAGGGTGACTGGTGCCAGGTCAGAATGACATTCCTGCAGGGATGTCTCCATTGTCTGGAGCCTGGCACTGCTTCCTGTGGGAGCCCTCCACCGTGAGGCTGCGGCAAGGAGGAGCTGCCAAAGCCACTCCAGCAGGGAGCTAGCAGCTTCCCACAGTGGAATGGCCTCTTGGCTTATCTGCCTCTTAAAGGCAGCCTTTGAAGGTATTTGTGTACTCTCGCGTATCACAGCAATGTGTTCTTGATAGTGTATCGGCTCAGCACGCTTCCTTCCCAGCAGCATCTCGCTTCTCTTCACTGTAGCTATTCCACCAAGAAGGTGCCCATGAGCAGGGATCTCTCTGCAGGAGGTACAGGGTTCTCGATGCCCACAGCCCTTCCTCTCATCACCTTATCCTGGCCTATTCCAGCCCCTGGCATGGTATCCCAGAAACGGGTTTTAAACTGATGTTGGCGCTGGCATGAACAAGCCTGTTTCACTGAGCTGGTGGAAAAGCCACAGACCTGCATATGGACAGTTGAAAGGTTTTGGAGGGCAAATGTTGCCCGTGGCTGGATCTGGGCTCTTGCATTTTGCTCTTTTCAGCGTGAAGTTTTGCTATTTTAATGCAGTGAGTCTCTCCCATGCGAGGGTCCCCAGCCCAGTGCCTGATCTGGTGATGGGTGTGATAGGTGCAGAAGAGCTTTCTTTAACATCCGCATTGGTAAGTTGCAGAGGCTTCAGAATTGGTATCGCTTTGCTTTTGGAGCTTCTGCAGCTCCCATTCCTCTCAAACACGATGAGCAGAGCCTGAAGCTGGTGAGGGTTTCGACCTGGGCTGTGACTTGGACAAAAGCAAAACTCCACTAGGTTTGCAAAACTGTCCCTGTTTGGTCCCCACTGCTGCAGGGGACACTGGCCTCACCAGGGCCTGTTGCACAGTGCTCTCTGCCAAACTTGTGTTTGCTTTATGCACATACTGATTTCATTGCAAAGGAAGAGAAATGGAAAAATAAACCTATGAACACGAGGGCTTTAGGGAAGTCATGTATTTATTTGGGCTTTTTATCTTCCCCTTAATCCTAGGTAAATTTTACTGGGTGACCTTCCAAGTTCCTGGAACCTGATTGCATTACAGGAGGGTAGCCCTGGCCTGGGATTTCTATTCTCTTTCAATTGTTTGGCTTGATTTTCTCTTCCCCCCCCCCCACCCCCAGCTGTGCTGGGAAAAAGGTGACTCTGCTTTGGCATATACAAGAGGGTAACACACAGGAGAAGGGAAGGAACAGTGGTGGGTAATAGGCAGTTACTTGTCTAATAAACCTGAAATCTATTTGCTTAAAAACCATTCCAGGAACAAGAAGGTTCTCAGACAAATATTGATAAAGAGGTCTGTGGTGCTGTAAAGCAATGCAGGTGAATGTTCCTGTTTCTTCCCAGCACTGCAGGAAAACTTCATTTCTCTTCCCTGGAAACTTCTCCCTTTGTTGGGTTTGGGATATTTTTGCTGCTTTTCATCCACACATCCCTCTCTCTCTCAGCAGGTCCCTGACCGTGAATGAAACTGCATTTTGGTGTGATGTGAGGATGTAGCTCCGAAGAGTGTCACTGCCAGATGTCACCAGTGCCACACCCGAGAGTCACCCCCTCCAAAGTGAGGGGTTTCCTGCAAAAATGAAGGTAGGGGTGCATAAGAGGGGCTTGTGTTGGTGGGAGCATCCACCCTGTGTCCAGGGATGGACAGAATGGAATGCTATAAATGCCAATTTTAGTCTCAAAAGAAGACAATCTGACCTTTGACTGAGTTTTGAGTTATGCAGTGGAAGAACATTGTTTGCCAGAGGGCTTATTAATTCCTCAGCTCATAAAAGCTCTTGGCCAGCTGCTGCATCTGCACCAAATGGCTGGAGA